>NW_006920874.1:160704-161561 GCF_000417875.1 Pseudozyma flocculosa PF-1
GGTCGACTGTGGCTGTCCATAGGCAGCGGCGGGTTCGCGCTGGAGCGTCGCGGCCGGGGTCGAGGGTGGCTGTCCATAGGCAGCGGGCGGGTTCGCGCTGGAGCGTCGCGGCCGGGGTCGAGAGCGGCGATCCAAGGGCAGTGGGAAGCGACTGTCGAGACAAAGGCGGTCGGGGAGGTTGGTGCGGACGGCAGGAGACGTCGCACGGTACCAAAGAGCGCCGCCGATGCCAGTGCGGCGCCGTGGTGCACGACGATCGGGACGAGAATGACTACTCACTGTGAGGTCTGTCGATACCAGGCCGCCAATGGTGCCAAGAGGCCGTCGTGGATATCGAGGGTCGGCCGAGGGTCTTGAGGGTCGGCCGTGGATATCGAGGGTCCGTCGACGAGGGCGTGGCGAGCGAGGCCGGGCCGAGGTTGCGCCAGGAAGGTCGATGTGATGGATCTCGGGAGGGGCTCTGGCGTCGTTGGAGGGGAGGGGGAGCGGCGGGAAGGGAGAAAGGCGTCGACGGATGCTGGCTGGCGAGGGAGGGAGGTCTAGGCAGGGCGAGCGGCTGGGCGATTGGTGGTGGTGTGAGGGAGGAAAGGGGGAGGGCCAAAAGCGGGCAGGCTTATATCCTCTTTGCGGCCCTGGCTTCCGCCTGGTCTGGTCTGAGCGGCGGCCCTTCGTTCGAGGGCGAGCAGACAAGCCTCTCTGGCCAGGTGCATGGGCAGAGAAAGGCAGCCGGGGGGGAGGCCAGGGCCAGGTCCCCTTCCACAGGGTTTCCGCCCCCTTCGAACTCAGTGCTCTCCGTCGCCCTCGGGTCCTCACACCCTCCGGGGGACTTCACGCAGCAAGCCCAGGGCCTCAGACTG
>NW_006920874.1:162018-255457 GCF_000417875.1 Pseudozyma flocculosa PF-1
CCGGTCTGCCTGCCTCTGCTTTCTGCTGGTGGTGCAGACGGCCAGCTTGGGCTCTTGCCTCTCTCGGGAGTATGGCGCGGTGCGGATGGCAGCACAAACGCAGCCCCCGGCTGAATTGTGGCCTTCCAGGCGCGTGCGAAGCGCTTGCTTGGGCATCCAGAGCCAGCCATCTGCAGGCGTGCAGCAGTCCAGCCGGGGCTGAGGCGCCGTGCCCAGGTCGGGCGACCGCCGTGGCCCCTGATTCAGATAGGCGCCAGCCTGGGTTTCGGCAGCGCCCCGCCAGAGTGCCCTCGACCCCGCCCGTCTGCTGGCCCACGTCCCCAGCACAGCAGCAGCACGCACATCTGCCCCACCAGCGGTCGCCTCAGAGTCATTTGCAGTCGCACGCGGCATGCTGGAGGCCCGGTCGAGGCGGCAGAAAAATTACGGGAGACCGTCCTTGATCCGCTGATCCGCTGATCTGCTCAAACTCGCTCTGGATGCACGTAGTTTTTTTCAGGGCGTCTTTCACATGCCCTGGCGAGGCGGCAAAGTCAGAGTTTGAGGGCGGCGTGGCAGAGAACCGCGTGCTGGTGAGGCAGTCGCCTCTGATGCGGACGTGGTCGCCCGCAACGGAAGTCTGCGGCGAGCCTGTGCGAGGACGCCCAGAGACTCATGATCGAGGCGTTGTTGATGTTCGGACAGCGCAGCGCACAGGTTGAGCAGTACAGGCACACGGCGACACTGCGGTTTCGGACCTCTGCGGTAATCCGATGGTGGCGGCGATGGGGGCTGGCGTCGTGGGCCGAGACGATACAGGGCGAGCGCTCTCGGCTCCCGGGAAAGAAGGGGCTCGGAAAGCCAGGGCCATCAAGGATGGATCTCCAGGGCGATTCCTTCGGCCGTGTTCTGATCGTATCGAGCCGACAGCAATCTGCAGCACTCACCGCAGTGGGCCGAGCACACCTTCACACAGCGGCCACCGCCGAGAGCCCGGTGACCAGCAGCAGCTCGCTGGATGAAGGTACAGGACCTCACCTTGCTGCCCCGTAGTGGCGTTCCTTTGGGCCGAAGTCCGGCCAAGCCACCCTCGTCCTGCGTATCGACCCAGCGACCTCTTTTAGTGCTGCAGCCATCGGGCAATCGTGACGAAGTGATCGCAGAGAAGGTTCAATTCATCCTCGGCTTTGTTTGCCATCAAGCCAGTTGGGACTATCTACATTGAGTCAGGAGCGTGCCACGAGGAACTGGGAAGTGTGACGGGTGACTGTACAGCACGACGAGGGTCCGAGCAACGCGGCGAGGGTCTGGAGAGCGTGACGGGAGACTGGAGTGCGTGACGGGGTCTGGAGAGCGTGACGGGGACTGGAGTGCGTGACGGGGGCCTGAAGAGCCTGACGGGAGACTCTGGAGAGCGTGACGGGAACTGGAGAGCGCGACGACAACTGGAGAGCGCGACGGGGAACTCAAGAGCGCAACGAGAACAGCTCAGAGCAGCGCCTCCACCTCAGCGTTGTCCTGAACGTCGACGTTGTTGGCCGGGGCCGGCTCGGCCGGAGCGGCGGCGCCGTTGGGCCGCGAAGCGTTCTGCTGAGGAGCGTTCACCTGCTCCACCACGGAGCAAAAAGGATGACGAAACGTCAAAGAGGATTATTTTGTTAGTACCAGATGAGATCGGCGCCAGCAAGCAGCCGACCACGCGTAGCAGCTTCGAGACGAGGCGGGGGACATTGAGCAGCTCCATGGTGTCCGAGGAGTCGTCCCCCTGTGGATGTCATACCTGATGGTCCGAAGAATACACCAGGCTGATGGTCCACATACCTCGCCTGTGGGTAGAGCTCAACACCATAACGAGCTGGGAAGCAACGGTATGGCCTGCTACGGGGCTAGTGGAACAAACTCACCTGCACGCGGAAGACTCGGTCCAGTCCAAGTCGGACTTGACCACCGACATCGATGATGTCGGTGGTCTTCTTGACCTCGCCGAGGAGAGAGGGCTCTGAGATCGAGATCAGAGGGGTATTATTTTGTTAGCACCACAATGAAATCAGCGCTCGTAAGCATCCGACCACGGGGAGCGGCTTCGAGGCGAGGCGGAGACGTCGAGCAGCTCGATGGTCTCCGAGGAAACGTGGCGCAATGGTCCCCCCGTAGACGTCAAACCTCATGGCTTCCGAAGAAACCATCGAGGTTGATGGTCTACACACCTCGCCTTTGGGTAGAGCTCAACACCACATCGCATTGCAAAGCAGCCGATGTGGCCCACTACCGGGTAACTAGGAGGAAAAAGTCACCTGCAGTGGAAGACTTCTTGAGCGCGTCGAGGAGAGTCGAGCTTGCTGGATAGCCGGGGGGATGGATGATGGAGAAAGAAGAAGGGGGAAGGGGGCGAAATCTTGGCCTCTTATACCCCTCTTCACCCCCCCAAAAGGGCAAGTTGCAGGCCGTGCTACGTGGAAGCAAATCCCTCTGAGCCTTCCACAGCATCCTCTGTTCCAAGCCCTCGACGGAGAAGCCGGGCACCGCTGCCAGTTGGGGTCGGGATCCCTCGCCCTCGCACTTTCTGGTCCAGATCCTCTGCTGCCACGCCCTCGGCCCTCCACCGCGCAGCCAGCAGCCAGCCAGGGGCATGTGAAAAGACGCGCTCGAACGGCTTCACGACCGTAGACAACGGGTCATGCCCAGTCTCCCCTAATGGTGTAACAGCCAGCCCGGGCGCCCAGCACGATCATGGTTCATGACGGTGCACCCTCCTCTGACCAAATAATGCTCCTCGCTCCCCTCTCGTACCAGCCGCGGGCAACATGACCGCCGACAGTCAGATTCAAGACCACGGTGCCGAGGCCTCCCGAGACTCGAACACGTGTGATCAGAGCTCGTAATGACACGAGGCACTTCTAGTCGACTCCCCGGCGCTGTCCTCGGTCTCTCTGAAAGCACTAGCACAGATGCCGTCTCCATCACGAGGTTTCCCTGGCAGGCAGAGGACACGATCGCTACGAGGCCAGGAGATCGACATCGGACGTGACATCGGACGTGGTGACGGGGATGCTCGCCTGCACAGCCGCGGCCTCAACGCGGCTTCGCGCACACTGCCTGCAATCCTCCCGTTGACGGACCTCGGCGTTGCGTCTGCAAGTTTTGCTCGGAACGCTTCGTCTCGGCACGACCTGAGGCCGATTGCACCTTTGCAACGGGGTTTGAGATGGGATGAACGTAGTTTTGGAATTCGACTCGACCGATCCGGGGACGCCATCCTTTTCGTTGAGAGGGACTGGGGATGAGGCAAGGGGGCGGCGATGGACGGGGCCTGACAATTTCCTCGCGAGGAGAGACAAGAGACGTGCAGCAGGATACGGCCGTGCAGGCGCCGTCGCACCTCGCGCACCGACGTCGACGGGCGTAGGCAGGCCCTCACGCAGGTATATGGGCGACTGAGCGGCTGTGTGGCCGCAGCACTCGAGACCCACGCGCGACGCCCCAGTTCGTTCCGTCGGCCGCACCGGTGATCGTTTTGTCGATGGTCTGGTAGCGGGGCGGATCCTCCATCGAGTTTGAGTACGGGGTCAGCGTGCACAGCGCCGGCGGGAGGATGTCGGCGTAATAGCACTACCACGTCTTTCCACCAATGGTCTGGGTGCGGCGTGGCCCGAAGATGCAGTCGACTTCGGCGCAGTTGGCCTCGGAGCGGCAGGGCGGCTAGCGTTTCGGGCAGCGGATGGTGTCAAAGTCGTGCGTGGCGCTGTTGGCTGTGTGGCGCTCTTGGCGGCCAAGTAGAAGTGGGTGTTGGAGCACAGAGCGGGCGACCTGCTTGTTGCTGGCGTGGTATCGCAGCGTCATTGTGCCCCTATTTCCGGAGATGGTTATGTCGAAATGGCCGATATGGGAAGAGTCACCACCGGCCTGGACGGCATCGGAGAATGCGACAGCCAGCAGCGGCAAGAGGCGGAGGATGCAAGAAGAGATCTGTCTGGCTTGAGGGGTGGGAGAGGGCGATGCAGGGAGAGCAGTGGTGTGAGATCGATGCGAGGAACGAGTCAGAAACGGACCCGTTCATGTATGGGTGCGCGTCTACCTTGCCTTGGCTAGCTCCGCCGGCAAAGGAACGACCCCCGCCACCGGACTGGCTCACCTTGAAGGTCACCGACGACCACGAAGTAAGCATGGAGCGCTAAGTGGACGGTAAGGAGGTGGGAGCCCGGAGAGCACAGCGCCCGACGGGTGGGTCGAGGCGTCGTTGACCGGACAAGCTGATGGCGCTGGTCGACGGATTGCCCATGGCGGGCTCAAGAAGCGGGCCGGCTCACGCCACAGCGAATGAAAGCTGACTCGCTCGAAAGTGTCGTGCGTTTGGCCGTGAGGCAGGTGCCATGGCTCGGATGGCCGAGACGACGACACGAGGCGATCAAGCCCTTCGCCCAGAGCTTGCGCAAACCTGGGCGTGCTGCGGCCGGTGACGGTGGCCGGAAGAAGTGGTATGGCCGCAGCAGGTGAACGTCCGGATCGCCTAGCCATTGCGCTACCCAAGGGTCCTCGAAACGACGCAGGGAGAGATCTGAGCGGGGAGTTGGGTGCCTGCGCGTCGCTCGAGACAAGCGGCGGCAGGGCACGAGCGAGGTTGACGGGACTGTGGCGGGCAGGTCGCACTGTCGCGAGATGGGCCGACCGAGACGTCGATAGGACGAGCGAGGATCGAGGAGGGGCGAGTCGGCGGGCTGGACCATCACGTGTGGCCGTCGTGAGGCATCCGATGGTGTGAGCAGGTCCAAGCGGGTCGGTGGCAGCCGGAGGTATGTAGGTGGATGGGTCAAGCCCCCGCAGTCGACGCTCGCTACTACTTTTTGGCGGTGGTGCGCTTCGTCGCTGATTGAGGCCTACCCCCACCACGTTGCTGCACGAGGGCGCCACCCGCCCCACCCACCCACCTCTCGCCTTTGCATCGGGTCCGACGCCGACCCACTTCAGCGCTTCCGATGAGCCACGCCCTCGGGGACAAGCGCAGCACCCCCACCTCGGCCTTCGATCGCAATCTCGCGGCCAGGCCTGCCATGTCCTATAAGACAAGGCCCCCTTCGAGACGTCTCTACCCCTCTACCCGTCTCACCAATAGTACTCACCCTCTCTGCTCTTACCTCTTGCCCAGCATCCCCCGCACACAATGACCCCCTCGACTTTTGTCCGCCTCGTGCCTGCGCTTGCACTGGCTCTGCTCGCGGGCCAGGCAACCCATGCGCAAGCGCAGGGCCCCCACGCCTGGACTCCCATCTCGAATGGTGCCGGCATCCTGAGCATCGACTACCAGCAGAACCAGGTGATGCTGTGCGCCACACAGCGCTTCCACCTCGCCATCAACAATGCCGGTCACGACTCCGCCAACGTGTGGTGCACCAACGGAGCGCCCCCGTGCCGCTTCACGACCGACTGTACGGGCCACGGCTGCGTCTTCAACAGCGCCAACTTTGTCGACGTCGATGGCAGGCACAAGTACTGCACCTACGCCAACGTCGGCCACGCCACCTACTATTCTCCAACGCCCGACCCCCGCGGAGCGACCATCTTTGACGTGATCAAGGGCGCAGGAGGCGGCACCTCCTGGGGCGTTGTGGGTGAGTCGCGGCCGGCCACTGTGCGCTGCGCTGTCGTATCCCGTCTGGCCTCCATCCTCCCTGGCATCTGAACGCATCTGACACGTCCGATCTCGATCCGCCTCTCTCGCTCCCGTTTGCCTCGTGCGCTCGCTGCAGTTGGCAACAACTTCCAGTTCCAGAACTACAACGCCAACTTCCACTTCTCGTAGAGATTGCCTCGTGCACATCGTCGGCATCATACTAGTAGTGCCATCGCCGTTGGCCTCTCTTCGCTGCTCAGGCAACGATCGGTCGCTTGCGTCGTGGCTCAACCGAAGCCTCCTGCAGTGTCCGGCCACTGCGGCTGTCTTCGTTCTGCCCAATGGGCCACCTTCTCTGTTCCGATGCCGACTCACTGAGACGGGCGAAAGACCGGGGATGTGAGGATGGGTCGGCCTGATGTATGGCTCAACACCGTCATCTACCGTGGCCATCCTCGACTGGGCTTGCAATGCATCCGCGCTCTTCGTTGAGACCGGTCCCGATCTCGTAGTCTTGCCTGACTGTGCGTTTGGGTAGAGGCCGGGGGGGTGCTAGCGTTGCCGCGTGCAGACGAGAGATCGATGCCCTCCAGATGGGCGAACAGGCGTCGACGCGCAGGCAGCAAGCCGATGCTGCTCGCCGGCTTGTACCGCCTCAGTGCGTTTGAGCACGGCAGGCAACGGGCCGCTTCAGCCCGTCCAGCCCCATGTTGCTCTGTCCCTCGTCTCTCCACCTTGTGTTCCCTCCTCCGAGACCGTCTGCGTGGCTGAGATGGCTCTCTCGCATCGTGGGCAACATGACAGCCGAAAGGAGGTACCTTCCGCCTTGTCAGCAGAACTGCGGTGGCTGCATCGGGGTGCTTGGAGGTGCAGTCTTGCATGTCGAAGAGACGCTTCCACTCGTCTCTCGACCCGTGCCGGCCGCCGCAGTGATGCCTTCCTGCCCGCGATCGGCCGGCCCTGCGGCTGTCCTCTCGGCCTTGCTTTTCCTCTGCGTAGGCAAAGACGCGAGTCGAGGACGCGTTTGCTGGCGCGGGCGCGTCGAGGCCACGCGATTCCGGTCCATCCGTTTCAAGGCCAGCTGGAACCACGCGACGCGCGGATGGGTCGACCCGGACCAGGCCAGGCAGAGCGAAGCCGCCTCGCCGTCTTCAGCCACCTGCCTACAGGGTCTCTGCTTCGCTCTGCTTCGCTCTGCTTCGCTCTGCTTCGCTCTGCTTCGCTCTGCTTCGCTCTGCTTCGCTCTGCTTCGCTCTGCTTCGCTCTGCTTCGCTCTGCTTCGCTCTGCTTCGCTCTGCTTCGCTCTACTTCGCTCTGCTTCGCTCTGCGCTCTGCAACTTCCTCGGTCGTACCGGCGACCAGCAGCCAGCAGCGCAGAGACTACCCGGCTGGCAAAGAGATGGACTGGAAACGACGAGTGTCTGTGCCGTTACCGACGGGTGTCTGTGCCGTTGCCAACGGCCCGAGACGGGGAGGGTGAGGGGTTGATTGCCCAGGGCTGCTGCCAGCTGCCGAGGGCGGGGTTTCCCAGGGCTGCTGCCAGCTGCCCTGGGCGGGGAGGGGAAAGTCTGCTGCCGCTGACTTTTGGGATTTATTTTGTGCTAGGGTCGATGCCGCTCGTTATCCTAGGAGGGGGGCCGCTGCCGCTTGCCCCAGGGAGGAGGAAGAAGGGAAGGAAGGGGGGAAACGAGGGAAGGGTAGGATTATATCCCTTTCGAACTGGTTCATGGGGGGGAGGCTGGGGGGCAGGCCGACGTCGACGCGCCAGCAGCAAACGGGCAACGCGCCTGCAAATTGTAATTATTGCCAGGCGGGCAATTGCATTCCGAGGCTCTTATCGCGACCCGACGTTGTATTGCCACTTTCAAAGGTCTGCCGCCAGCGACGCGTTTCTATGTGCTCGTGGCGGCTGCCGCTGCATTTCCCTCCCGGGCCCGGCCATGGAGCGAGGGCCACGCGACACGCACGTGGGCCTGCAGCAGGGGCGGGTACACGCCGCGTCGGACCCTAGCGTACTGGGCAAGCAGGGTGCCCGCCCGTCCCTGTAGGGTGCCCGAGCGCGGACGCACACCTCGCTGGTCGCAGGCCACCGAGACGGCCTGGCCATTCTCGAGGATGGCGGCAGATGGCGGTCAACTTGCATGTTCGGCGAGCCCACTATCCCTCAGTGTCCCCCACGAGCCTGCAAAGTCTGAGCGGTACTGGTCTGGTGGCGTTCCCGTGCTTTGCCCGTCTTGGTATCGTCCTGAGCGGTGGCCCGGCGAGCTGGCTGTGCACATCCGGGATCGGGAGGGACGAGAGCAGGAAGGCCTCGGCCGCGGGCGAGGCCGAGCCAGGACGGGTGAGTGCGAGTCGCGTCGCGCGGTGGAGGGTCGTCGGGGCAGGGTGCACCAACATCTACCCGCTCGTCCGCCTCACACTCACTCGCTCACTCGCGGGACTTATTTCAGGCCGGGTTCTTTTAGAGTGGCGCGCCGAGCCACTTGGGGATTATTTTAGGCCAGTTCTTTAGAGTGGTCGCCAGCCCACTTCGGCGGCGGATCCAGCCACTGGGGCGATCCAGCCACGGGGGGGGGGGGGGTTTATTTTGTGTGCTCGCTCGCAGGCGGCTGTCTGAGGGGAGAGAAGGGAAGAAGCAAAAGGGACGAAGGGTAGGTCTATATACCTTTGCGCCCTTCGATTTGGCTGGGGGCCGGGGGCGCCGCCAGGCGGGCGCCGAAGCTGGGAAACACTACTGGTGAAGTGCCTCGGCGGCTCGCGCTGGCTCGGGTGGTTGCTGGAGGAGCACTGCTGAGGTGCCTGGACCCTCTGCGCGGCGGCCCTGCCTGCCCCCGGAGCAGAGTGAAATTGCGTTTCGGCGCAGCTTAACCCCGGAATAGGGGCAGACCGATGAGAAAAACTACGTGCACCACCAAGTGATCTCGGTATCTCCGTGCTCGCTCGCCGGGTCGAGCGCAGATCAGAGACGGATGCACGTAATTAACGGACATGAGCACCGCCGCCCTGCCAGCTCGAGTGCGGATTAGAAGCGGATGCACGTAATTAAAGGACATAAGCACAGCCACCCTGCCGGCTCGAGCGCGGATCAGCCAGGCGTGCACGTAGTTTCCAAACGGAGGTAAGCCGAGCGACCGGGCCCATGAACCAGATGACAGGGTATATAGTCCTACCCTTCCCTCCTTTCCCTCCTTCCTTCTTCTCCCCCAGGGCAAGCGGCAGCGGCCCCCCACTAGGATAACGAGCGGCATCGACCCTAGCAAAATAAATCCCAAGTCAGCGGCAGCAGACTTTCCCCTCCCCGCCCAGGGCAGCTGGCAGCAGCCCTGGGCAATCCAATGAGGATCGCTGGCAGCGAGCCTCGTTGGATTCCACTTCAATCTCGGGCAGCGGCAGTAGCCCGAGATTGTATTGGCACCGCACCGCTGGCAGCGGATGTCTCGGGCACCCTCCTCAGCATCGGCGTGGCCGTCCCGAGTATGTGGGCGTGGCTCGACTCGTGCTCGCTGTACATGCTCACGCCGCCTCGGCCGGACCTGCCAACACGGTCGTTGAACAGAGAGCGGACGAGGGCGCACTCGATGGTACTGCAGAAAGCAGGCCGCGGTGGGTGTGGCGGACCTGGGACCGAGTGTGGATGGCGGCCGCCGAGGCAGCAAAAGTCGAGGGCGGCGGCGCGTCCCTTTTCGGATTGGACGCGAACCCTTTCCAAAGGCTCAACGCGTACATGCACCCTCTGCTCGGTGCCTTGCAGGCCCGTCGCGTGGCCGCCGCCATGGCGTTTTGCTGGTGGCAGACCTCGGGCCGCGGCAGCAGCCAAAGTCGCCTCGTACCGCCAGCAGCGAGGCCTCGGAACCGCCTTGAGCCCTACCAGGCTCGTGCACGGGCAGTCAAACCCACAGGGAGGGCGAGTCCGAACTCTAGCTGGCCTCGATGCGGATTGAAGAGCACCGCAAACCTTTTCTTCGGTCCGGGACCTGCAGCGGCTAGCCTTCGCCGGGCCGGTGGGCAGCCGGCGCGGGGGGGGCTGGCAGAGAACAACACTTCCGTGCACCCATCCGCGTTCGGATCGGTGGGGAAACGCGCCGCGACTGGACCGAGGCGCGTTTGCTAAAAGGTTCTGAATTCGGGTCGACGCCGTCTGAATTTGGGTCGACGCCGTCGACGCCGTCGACCCGTCGACCCTGTGGCCATCTGCGGCGCGTTTGCAAAAAGGTTTTGAATTAGGGTCGACGCCGTAGACGCCGTCGACCCGTCGACCCGTTGACCCTGTGCACGTAGTTTCTCTTCCGGACTTTAGGCGGCACTGACCCTTTTCTCATGCACGTAATTTTTCTCTGTGCGCCCCTGGGGGCCCCTATCTCCGGGCCAGCTGGACCCGTTCAGAAAGGATAAAAAAGGTCCCCCCTCCCCGTCCATTCCTTCTTCCCTTTCCCCACCATCGCATTCCGAAAGAGGTCTGCCAAAATAAACCCCTACCCCCCCCCCCTCCCCCCTCGACCCCTACGCAATCCGAAACGAGGTCTCGCTATCGGGAGCATTCCGAAACGAGGTCCTGCCCAAAATTTCCCCCCACCCCCCCCCCCTCACCCCTGCCCTTTCCCGCCCGCGTGTGCGCTCCCCCGTCCGAGTGCTCACCTCCTGCCACTCCTCTTGGGACCTGCTGCTTTGGGCCTCTGGTGAGCAGAAGCGCTACCCCCGAAGAGTAGCAGCTCGCTACCCACCTATAGCCTACAACTGGACGAGAGGCAGCGCCTGCACGCTGAGGACGGCGTGCCTGCGAAAGGAGGACGCCACGACGCGTTTCGCGGCTAGGTGACGAGCCTCCTGCAGATGAAGGAGGACGAGCCTGCAAAACCGGGGACGGCGCGCCCGGAATCATGCGACGAGGCGCCTGCATCCAGTGGACGACGCGCTTGCAAATGGAAGACAGCGCGCACGCAATTAGGCGACGAGGAGCCTGCAAATGGAGGAAGACGCGGCTCCAACTAGGGGCCGACGCGCCTGCAAATAGGGGGCCGACGCGCTTGCAAATGGGGGGCCGACGTGCCTGCAGACGGGGGGGCGACGCGCCTGCAGCTAGGGGCCGACGCGACTGCGGCCGAACCGGCTCGAAAAGTCTGCTGCCAGCGGAGCTATTGTTTTGGTTCTGCACGGCCGGCAGCGGCTTTTTCGAGGCGGGCCATGGGGCCACGCGACGGGCGTCCATCAGGGTCGGTTCACGCGGCCCACCCAGTTTAGGTAGGGTCCCACCTCCCCTGCGCCGCTGCATCCCGACCTCCGGTACCTTTCCGGCACCATCCCGTGCACCTGCTGGGCCACGCTGCACCGAACAACAGACGCTCAAGCTCCACGCAGGTGTAGACTAGATCATGGACCGCATCGTGTCCGCTTGATACCTGAGCTGATCACGTCCGGCAGAGTTGACGGCCTGTATACCCCGAAGGAGATCGTTGGGACAGCCGCTCTGGTGAGCGGAGCGGTGCCTTCCATGTACTTTCAGGCCGCTCCTGCTGCTCAGAGTTGTATTGGTCCGAAACACAATCCGCTGCCAGCGGACGGGGAGGAATTTTTCCAGGGCTGCTGCCAGCTGCCGAGGACGGGGTTGCCCAGGGCTGCTGCCAGCTGCCCTGGGCGGGGAAAGGGATTTATTTTGTGGTCGGCTGCCAGCCGCCCTTCTAGGGTCGAAGGCCCCTCGGTATCCTAGGTAGGGGGGCGCTGCCAGCGCCCCTGGGAGAGAAGAAAGAAGGAGGGAAAGGGGGGGATGGTAGGATTATATACCTTGTCATCTGGTCCATGGGCAGCCCGCTGGGGGGCAAAAACGGACGAGGCGCCTTGGGCAGGGGCCGGGGCAGCGTAGACGCAAAGTCCGGGGTAGCGCCTGCGAAATGCAGCCAACCACGGAGATATCAGTGCCCGGACTTTGTGCTCTGCAGTCTTACGGCCGTATCGGTGCTGGACGCACGGATTTAGGCACCATGGCGTGCTGAAGCAGTGTACGCTTACGGCCGAGCCCTGCCAAAACGGACTGGACCACGGAGCTGTTGGTGCCCGGACATAGCTTAGGAGCGAGACCCGGCGGAACCACAGCGGCTGGCCGGGGTTATCGTGAGGCGCTGGTGCAGGTTATCGCCGGGTCGCGGCGGAAACACGGTATTGAACACGGAGGTATCGGTGCTAGGAAGGAGGCGCACCGCAAACTCCGGGCCCGGTTAGCCTGTGAGAGGGGTAAACGCCGGCCTGGCGTGATCTGCTTCAGGGCAAAGACCGAATCACGCGATACAGCTCAAACTCCGGACGAGCATGGGACGGGGGTAAGGGGTAGATCCGGTTGGGCGCTCGTAAAGTCCGTGTGTACGGAGCTATCGAACCTTGCTCGACGAGACGCTCGCGTGTGAGGGTCGACGCGCCCGCCACGAGGGGAGGACGCGCTTGTAACATCTAGGGATCGACGCGTCCGCATCTTCAACCGGCCGCCAGAAATTGGACTGGTTCCAGTGGCGCGCTGCCAGGGGTCCTTTGCGCCGCTTCTGGGTAGCACCGCGCGTCGCGCTCTTTTGCAAGGGTGGCGGCGGCGTCCTGGAGGGTCAGTGAGGCGCGTTGCGCCTGTCTTGGAACATTGGTCGGCTGCCTCGAAATGCCGGAGCGCATGAGGATCGGATCGCCGCGGCGGACGATGCTCCTTCGGGATGCGAGTCTGCTTTCCATTCCCTCGTTGGCTGCACCCCGCACCGTCCATGTTCAAGGCTTCAGCTCACAGCAGGGTACCATGAGACAACTGTCAAACGAGCAATGCTCGCGCTGGGTTTGTCCTCGTCAGAGCCTGCCTGGTACGGCCGCCTCTGCCCGTGCTGCTGTGAGGCCGAGGGTCGGGGGGAGAGGTAGCGAGTGCAGGTCACAGACGCCGCTTAGGCGCCCGAAGATGGCTTGCGGTGGTTTCCATCATCCTCACCTGCTTCAGACGAGGTGAGGCGGCAGACGAGCCCCCGCAGCCTTTCCATTGCAGGGGCGTCTCCGTCCTGGATCCCGTTGAACACCGAGTGCGCTTGGTACACCTGGTACACTACAGGTACGAGAAGCTCGAGAGTGGATAGCGGTGGAGCAGCCGCTTGCGTTGTCGCGCGTGCCTCGATCCTTCAAGGAATGACCGGCACGCGACTGTCAGCTTCGAGGGCGTCCACATGACAGCCTCGCCGCTGTCTTCGATGTACCGGCTCGGCTTCGATACGAGGTGCGGCGGCGACTTGGAGTCGATGCACGCCTCCGCCTTTCTTGCACGCAGTCGTCGTCCCCTGTGTGCAACTTGCACTCGCTGCGTGCTCTGGCTGCTCTCGCCGCTCGTTCTGCCGTCTCTCGGCCCTTGTTCTGCTGTCTCTGTTGCCACGATGCATACCGACGCAGGGGCATAAGAGGCACGGAGGCAGACCGCCTCACTTTCTGGTCCACCGATCCCTGCTCGGCTTCAGACCTGCAGCACATCGTATGCCAGCACATCGTATGCCAGCACATCGTGTGCCTTCTCCCGATGTCTTCCAGGATGCGCTTCGTAACGTCGCCTGCCCCTTCGGTTTGTTCTTCGTCGTCTGCTCCACAGTCGAATGGCATGCTGCACTGAAGAGTCGCGAGTGTCCGCGTAATCCAATTCATCACGAGGGGATCGACCGTCAGGCTGAGCTTGCACGGCGTCTAGACGTGGCGGGTTGAGTCCGGCACGGGATGAGAGCACAACATCGAAGCGGCCCAAACGAGACTGCTATATCGTCAACATCTCTGGCGACGTGCTCTGTCGAAGCAGGAAGAGAGATCCGCATGTCAGCTGGATGTGTCGGCTGACGTCCGAGGGAAACTGATACCCGTCCACCTGGCTAAGATCCGGTTCAAAGTCTGCTTCCAAAACAGGTGCCGATCTCTGTGCAAGCTCATCCTCGGGACCCGTAACCCTCGAACAAGCCCTGGATTTTGGTCATCTGCCACACCTTGGCGTCCCTCCTACCCTTTCCGCCTTCGCCCGCAAACTGACGCAGCGGCTCGACTGACGCTCGACACTTCTCGGTGAGTCGTGTCGCGCCTGCCTGGGATCGCGAGGGGTTGGCCATCCTGGAACGCCCGGGCGAGAGGGCCTGCTCGCCGTTGCAAACTGAGCGCCTTCGGGATACGGCTCTCTCGTCCCTTCGCACGCCGGCTGCTGTCCGCACCGTTCCGCTTTCTCAGCCTCGTCACACGGTACGGATGGCTTCCGACATCCGGCGGCCGAGCGGCGCAGCGGGACGTTTGGCAAAGTCCAGTCTCGAAGTCAGTCACCTGGCCGTCGGCTCTGTTCGACAGCGTTCCGACCCGTTCCCGAAAGAGGCGGCCGACGGGCATGCCGATAGCTGGCGCCCGGCACCTACGTCCCGGCCTCGAACTAGCGCGATCTTCATGCGCACACGTACGCCGAGTTGACCATGGTCAACGCCTGCCTATCCAGGTGCGTCCGCCTGTTGATGTGTTGCTGCAAGGCCGAGGACCGGCGGAACAAGCGGCGTGAGCGTGTCGTAGTTGCCGCTCCGCCAGGCACCAGAAGATCGCCGGCCGCACTCGGTATCACCCCCACCTCGTCCCGACGAGGTGCAGCGCCAGGACAACGCCCGCAGCCTTTCCGATGCAGCGATACCACCATCCTGCAGCTCATTACGTACACGGTGGAACACGATAATGCGTGGCGAAGGCCGTCGCCGGGGCCAAAAAGGCCCTCTGCGGCCCGCACGGGGCCGCCGCACAGTACGTACCGCGTGCATACGGCGTTGCACGCCACAGCTCGCCGAGCCCACAGGTCGGGTGTAGTGGAGCCGCCGCTTCGTCTTCTCAGGTGCCTCGATCTTCGCGACCGTCTCTGCCCTGCGCATCCCGGTCAACTTCGTGCGCGTTCACACGGTAGACTCCGCTGTCGACTTTTGTGCACCGTCTCGGCGTCGTACGAGGCGGGGCGGCGAATTGATGCTGGTAGTCGCCGCCGCCGACGTACCTCTCAACGATGCTGTCTGTTTGCTCCTCGCTCCTCGGCTCGCTGATTGCTCTGGCTAGTCTCGCCATTCTGTCATTCTGGCGTCCCTCGGCGCTAGTTCTGCTGTCTTTCGCCGCGATAGGCATTGACGCAGTGGTATAAGAAGGGCGTGGGCAGGACCTCTCCGCTTCTTGGTCCACACATCCCCGCTCACCTTCAGTCCTCCAGCCCATCGTTTCGTCCCCCTCTCCTCAAACTCTTGAAGATGCGCTCCGTAACATTCCTCGCTATTCTGGGGCTGTTCTTCGCCCTTTTCTCCGCCACCGAAGGCATGCTCCACTACAACATTGCGGGCGTGGGAGACGTGCAGTTCATCACGAGCGGATCCACGGTCCAGCTGTGCCTGCACGGCGTCTCGTCGTGGCAGTTTGGCTCCGACACGGGCTTCGAGCACAACTTCCGCTGCGACCTGCCCGCGCCCCAGATCTGCAACTCGGACGCCGAGGTCGAGTGCCAGAAGGGCAAGTTCAAGTGCATCTTCCCGCCCAAGCCGCCCGCGCAGGCCTGCTACGTCGGTAGCGGCGTGACGCCGGCCCAGGTGGCTAGCCTGAACAAGCTGTTTTCCTTGCAGTCCAGGCAGGGTGCCAATGGTGAGCTGTCGACTCGGATACGTCCAGCTTGCTGCGCTGTGCTTCCTCCCTCTTTCGTCTTTCCGGCACTGATCCATCCTCGGCTTCCTTCTCTTCCCGCCCTGGATCCAGTCGTCGCCAAGCGCGGAGATGCCTCCGTCTTCCACCGCTTTGGCCCATTCACGTCCAGCTGGTCGGCTCGCACCCGAGCGCCCTGAGGGCCCGAAGCGTCGCCACAGATCAACGCTGTTCGCAGTCCACTGCACCTGTCCCTCCTTGCCCCGAGAGCCACACTGCTGTACCTCGAGAAGCCGAGGAGTATGGTACGATCCCAGTATGTAGTCGTTCGCTCTCTTCAACGCCCTTTATGTACATCGGAAGCTGCGGACTGATCACTGCAGGAACCCAGTGCTCCTCCAGACGGCCAAGATCCGGTCCACGGTCTGCTTGGACACGGGTGCTGACCTCTGTGCGAGCTCGGCCTCCATTCCGAATCCCTTGAACAGGCTCTGAAGTCTGCTCGTCTGCCACACCTTGGCGTCCCTCCTGCCCCTTCCCTCCTCGCTCTCGAATTGACGCAGCGACTCGGCCGACGGTCGGTACTTCTCCGTGAAGAAGCCGAGCAGCTTGTAAGTTGGGTTGACGGTGACGTCCGGGTTCGACTGGGCCAGGCGGTCGAGCCACTCGTCGACGGGAACGACGGACGATGCCAGCGGGCCGAGGTACTCGAGGATCTGGGTGAACGGCGTGAGCGATGGGTTGAGGACGTGGACCACCTCCGGCTGCTCATCCTCGGCGACGACGCCCTGGCCTCGGTCGGCCCGCGAGGCCGCGGCGAGGTTGGCGATGATCCAACCGGCGTGGTCGACCGGCAGCCACGAGACGCTCTCGGATAGCGCAGGTAGGCAGCCGACCGTCTGGCCGCTCTTGATCATGAGCGAAATAGCCTCGGTCTCATTCCAGACGCCCCGCTCGCTGTCGCCGATCATCTGGCCGATGCGGAGAACGAGCGCGGCGCCGCCGAGCCGGTTGACGTGGCCGCAGAGGCGCTCGACGATCCATTTGGACCGCGCGTAGCCCATCTCCTGCGCATCCCGCACATCTTCCGAGATCGTCTCGACCACCTGCGATCCCCTCCGCCTCGTCGCGGCAGAGACGGACGAGGAAAAGAGGAAGCGGCCGCCGCTCTGCAGCGACAGGTTGATGAGGTGCACGGCCGACACGAGGGCCGGGCGGAACGACTCGACCGACATGTTGAAGTTGACCGGCCAGCCGTTGTGGATCACGACGAGGCCCGGCGTCGACTGCAGCGTCGAGAGCAGCGAGGGTGCAAGGCCGAGGTCGGCTCGCGAAAGGTCCGAAGCGTACGCCTCGACCTTGACGCCGCTCGACTGGCTCTGGATTTCGGCGAGGTCAGGCAGGGCGCGGACCTTGAGGGACGCCTCGGTGCGACGCACTGCGTCCTCGTCGGACGAAGCTCGGTTGAGGCAGACGATGCGCGCCACGCTCGAGAGCTGCGCCAGCTGGTTGACGATGTGGGCGCCGAGTGAACCCGTCGAGCCGGTCAGGACGACAGTGACCGGCTCGCCCTTGGTGGCAGCGGTCGCGGCCACGGCGGATCCGGACGCGGGGCCGTTGATCATGCCGCGGCACTCATCGTAGAGCGTGTCCATGGCCTGGAGCTGCGCTGCCTGGACATCGGCGCCGCCGTCAATCTGCTGGTTGGTCGCCAAGGCAAACACGTGGTGAGCGAGCTTGGCGATCGTCGGGTTCTCGAAGACGACGTTGGTGCCGAGCTGAGCAGGGAGCTGCAATCGCGCCTGGAGCGTGTTGCGGACGCGGGTCGCTCCGAGCGAGTCGAGGCCGAGAGCGATGAGGTCGTCTCCGGGCGCGGCGCCGTCGATGCCGACGACTTCGGCGACAATCTCGAGGGCCTGCTGCTCGGACTCGAGGGCGACCTTGTCGCTGTCGTCGACGCCGAGCACGCGGCCGGTGTCGTAGTCCTGGTAGACCTGGTCGATCTCGGCGGCGAAGGCCTGGGTGGCCTTGGCGCGGATCAGCGAGCCCTTGTCGGCCGAGGTGAACTTGGAACCGAAAGGCAGCACCTTGATCATCTCGGGCACGATGCGCGAGTGCGAGGGCGCCTCGGCGTTGGCGACGGCGACGGCGTCGAGCATCGAGTCGCGCAGCTCGAGCTCGGTCTGGCCTTCGCGGTGCGCCGCCGGCGAGGGGATGATGAGGACGCCGGCCTGGGCGCGGCCGGCGCCAAAGACGAGGCAGTCGGCCACGAGCGGGCTGGAGCGGATGGCCAGCTCGATGGGGACCGGGTTGGTCTTTTCGCCGTTGTAGTGGACGAGGGTGTCGTCGGAGCGGCCGACGAAGCGGTAGGCGTCGGGGATCGACGGGTGCGGCTCAAACAGGTCGCTCGTGGCGTAGCTGCCGTCGGGACGGTTGGTCTTGGTCATGGCGTGCCAGCCGGGCTTGACGATGAGCTCGTAGGGAGCTCCGCCGTCGGCGCCGACGCCTTCGAACGCGGCATATGGGCGGAAGGCCGGGTTGAGGCGGACAAAGTCCCAGTCCGGGTCCGAGTCGAAGTCGCGGAAGCTGGTCATGAGCTGGCCCACCTCGGTGGCGCCGTAGAGGGCGACGAGCTTGACGCCGTTGGCGACCAGGTGGTTGCCGATCTCCGAGGGGCAGGCGCTGCCGGCGAACGTGACGAGGTCGAGCTTGCGGAGCACGTCGAGGCCGTCCGGGTGCTCGGCGAGCATCTTCAGCAGGTAGGGCACGGCATAGAACTGCTTGACCGACGCGCCGCGCATGGCCCGAACCAGAAGGTCGGCCTGGAGCACGGCGGCGTTGAGGACGTAGAAGCGGGTGCCGGCGTAGATGGCGCGCCAGAGCGATGCGTGGCTGTAGTTGTGGAAGAGGGGCGCCGCGCCGAAGGCGTCCTTGCGGAACGAGTTCGAGACGTTGGCCACCGACGCCTTGTGGCTGTGTGTGCGAGGGAAGGGAAGACGGCCGAATGGGAGTTGTCAGTGGGCGGTGCCGCGGGGACCGAGCGGTATCGCTGCGGGCCCTGCACTCACGTAATGTAGATGGGCTTGGGGAAGCCGGTGGATCCGCTCGAGTGGACGATGAAGGCGGTCTCGGAGCTCTCATCGGCGTGCGACCAGTGGCTTGCGATGCGGTGCTGCTGCTCGTCGTGGGCGTCGTCGGTGCCCGGGCTGAGGTCGCCGAGGCCGATCCACGCCTCGATCTCGACGCCGGGCAGCTGCTGGGCGACCTGTTCGGCCGAGGCCCTCTGGTCTGGGCTGTAGAGGATGCGGCCGACGTTGGTGGCCTTGACGAGGTGCACCTGGGCCGCGACCGAATTGTTGACCGAGAGGAAGAAGACGGAGTACCCGAGGCGAGAGAGGGCCATCTCGTTGATGATAAAGTCAAACGAGCTGCTGGCGATGAAGGCGACGCACTGCGTCGGCTGACCCAGCCTGCGCGGTGGCAGCCGTGGGGAGTATTGTGCGGCGAGGCGGCAGACGAGGCGGTCGAGCTGGCGGTACGAGTACTCGTCGTACACCAGGTCCGCACCCGGTTGTTGCGAGGGGGCGGGGATGCACACGACGGGCGTGTCTGGCTGCGTCCGGAGGCGGTGCGCAAAGAGGGCGTTGAGCGAAGGGAGCGAGAGCGCCGGCGTCGTCGTCGTCGTCGTCGAGGCGGAGACTGCCGCGCTCGGTCTGGTTGATGCGCCACTAGAGGCGGCTGTGGCGTTCAGGTTTGGCTGCTCTTGCGCGGCCGATGGGCCCGCCGCCTTTGGTGCGATGCCCAGCATGGTCGTTGTGGCTAGCGTAGCGTGCGTTGGGGTGGGAAGGGGCGAGACGGTGGTGGTCGATAGCGAAGTGGCACGGGTCTTGGTGTCCGTCGTTGGTGAGCGCGCCATGGTGGTGGTGAAAAGGCAAGCGATCCGCTATTTGTACAAGGACCCCGCCTTTCGTCTGGCCCTGAAAGAGGTGGAGGAGTTGGGTGATGAACGAAGCGGCCCTCGTCCCCGTGGGGAAGGGCGTGGGGGAGAATTGGAGGCTCCGTGGGCTGGGCTGGCGGGCCTGCAACTCGCCCGGAATCGAACTCGGGCCCTAGGCCCAGCCCACGTTTTATACCCATCCCACCTGAAAGCCCTCGAAAGGAGTCTCAAAGCCCCTGCGCCAAATGGGAGCACGAAACGCGCCGCAAAATCTTTGTGTACAATAGCTTGGACGGAAAGCCGGGCCCTCGACGGAACGTCCCAAGGCCACCGCTCGATCCGTCAACTCCTCGCTGATTGGCACCCTCCACACGCACCTGTCTCCATGACTGACTGTCCATGTGATCGTCGTGCTGCAATGGTCGGGTTGGCCACCGAGGAGACGGGATACTGTAGTTAGCCCTCGCATGGACAACGCCGGCGACCTTTGTGACACCAGAGCTGGGCCCTCCCATCTCCCTGTGGCAGAAGTCGTTCAGAGATGCAGCTCTCCGGCCGGCTAGAGTCGTCGCTGCCGCTTGTCAAAGGAGGCTGGGCCGGGCATCCCCCTTTGCTCCTATGATTGTTCGCGGCTTGCCAACGAGCGCCAGGCGATCCCGGACGGCTTCGAGTTGGACAGCGTGGTGGGTCTACAGGGCCCTTCTTTATGGCAACCGTTCCTCCCACTGCCTTTGCTCTGAATGCCGAGCGGTGATAGGTCAGGTCCTCATTAAGATTCGTCAGATCCTCCCCCAGGCTTCTTGGCCGGCTTGGGTGCTTCCGGGGTGGGTGAAGAAGCAGATCTCCGCCAGAGCTGACCAGACACTGGTCTGCAGAGGAAGGGCTCGAAGCGCCTGGTGACCCGCTCGGCGCCGAGAGTCGGACGAAAGCAGGCGCCACGAATGCTGCTGTTGTTCCGCGCCGTGGTCAAGACGCGACGCCAACGTACGTCTCGCCGATGCTGCGAGCGGTGGTCGGGTTGTCGTCCTCGTGTGCGCTGTTTTGGAGAAGCCGACCAGCCACGACATCGCTCGTGCTAGAGCTCGCGAGCCAGATGTCCCAATGCCGGATGCGTGGCTGAGCCTCACGGTGCACGACATTGAGGGGCTCGATCAGCTCAAGGCTTCTCATAGGTGCAGCCAGTGCGGTGTCGCCGACGCGCGTCTCCGACCGTTTACGACAGACTCGCGAGAAGCTCGCTCTAGGCCTCAATGAAGACAAGTAGCGGGGAGCGGTGTTCGAGCATTGCCCAGCCTCTCTGGTCGTACACGTCAGATAGACTGCTCGGCCACGGCATCGCGAGGGCACGATTGCGACCGGCGCAAGTAGTGCGATCTATGCCTCTTGCTACCTCGAGGAGGCGTCGGCGTCGGTGACCGAGGGCGACCACTCGCTGACGCAGTGATATTTGAGCGGCGCCGATGTCGACGGCGATGTGCTCTGGTCGCCTTCGGTGGTGGCGTAGGGGCTTGAAGAGCAGCACCACGTCCCCGGCAGCAGCCAGACGAGGCCGCCGAAGAGGCAAGCTGGTTGCTCGCTGAAAGCTGGTGGACGGGGACGAAATCGGGGTGATGACTGCGGGGAAGATCGGGCTGCTATTTCCCCCGCAAGGCTTGGCGAGGTTTTTGGCAGGCGAGCGGGGCCTCGGGCCTCGGCCAACCTCTGTCTGTGCCCATCAACCCAACCCACCCACGCAGCTCAGCAGAGGGCCGGCGGTTGGGACCGCGCCTTTGCCTCGGCTCCCTTCCACCATCTCCTTCCACCCGCCTCCGCCACAGCTACAGCCACAGTCTCGTCCTGTACATCGCCGCTCTCCTTCATCCTCTTCCCACGCGCATTCGACGCACCCGGCGAACGCCTCTGCTGGCCTCGCCATCCGGCTCGCACCGCTCCACCCATCCTACTTCGCACCGCACCCCACCGCATCTACCCTCGGCTCGACTCTGACTCTGCGTCCTTGCCGCTCACCGAGTATGGTCGGCCTCTTCCGCACCGAACCGCGACCGCATCACGTCGCCGCTTCCGCCTCGCCCCTCTGAACACGAGCTCGGGTCGTGCTCGGCTTTCGCATCGGCTCGTCTTGCCTTTGCTCCGGTCGACGATGCCGGATTGTCACATCTGCGGAAAGGCATACCGCCGCACCGAGCATCGCAACCGCCACCTCGAAGTCACCCACGGAAAGAACGCCCGCACCTTTCCCTGCACCTACTCCGGATGCGACAAGGTGTTTCAGCGCAACGACGTCAGGACCCGGCACGAAGCCCTTCACAAGAGTGGCAAGCCCATACGCAAGTCGACCGTCCCTCGCGCCAGGTCCTCCGCCTCCGCCGCCGAACCCTCCGCCGTCGGCAGCGACGTCTCGCCACCAGCTAAGCGGCCCATGATGGACCACGACCTCGAAGACCTGCAGCGGCAGCGCGACCGGCCTCTACTGCCACGTCCCTCGCAGGATCACGGCCCAGTCTATGACCAGCGGCCGATCTCGGCCGGCGACGATCCGAACCAGCAGGCGTCATTGTCCTCGCTAGCTCATCACGCTGCGCAGCAGCACCAGCAGCATCAGCAGCCCGATCATCACCAACAGCAAGACCACCAGCAGCCCGACCATCATCAACAGCAACATCACCACCAGCCACCCTTTGCCCATCAGCGACTCCCTTCGCACGCACACGCGCACCAGCCACCCTGGTCATCGCCCTCGCCTTCGACGCTGTCGCCGCATTCGGCCATCCTCGCTTCCGACACCCGCCCGCCCCAGACACTCCACTACGGCCAACCCCACCACCGCGGCTACGAAGCGTCGAGCCCCCCGTTGCCAGCGGCATTCCCCGACGCCCATTTTCTCTTTAGCAACCTCCCGCCGCCGCAGCAAGAGAGCAGCGATCTGGGGCTGCACGACGCAGGTATCGATTGGAGCGGTCTCGACTGGATGTTTGATGCGATGCCCACGTCGACGTCCGACTCGGGCACCAACCCGCTCCTGATCAGCCCCGCTTCGCAGCCGGCGACGGCCGCCTCGGTCGGACAGCACGGCCACTCCCAGGCCGCCGCCTCGTTGGGCGCTGCAGCCCTCGACCTTGGCATGGGGCCACCCGAGCCTCGGACGGCGGTAACGGCGGCCTGGAACCTTCCTTTGCAGGGAGCTGCGCCGCAACAACCGGCCCAGCAGCCTGCCAACAACGACAGCTCGCCTTGCGTGGCCGCACCTCCGACGACGTACCATGCTCGCTCTACCTTTGTGCCGTCTGCCCAATATCGGCCACAGGATGGCCAGGAGGCGCAGGAACACCCGGGCCATGCCTCGATGCCTCCAGCGTCGTCCGTCGAGGGGCTCGCGCCGACTGCCCGACCCGGCTCTGCGGCCGAAGCCAGTGCCAACCACCCGCATCGCGGGGTCGGTCAAGATCTCGACCATGCTGACGAGGCCGGCGAACCGACGTCGGTTGCCGGCTCGGCCCGCCTGCTTCCGCCCAAGAGCAAGCCGCGCTCGCAGAAGGTCATGTCGATCCACAACCTCGTCGATGGCACCAGCGAGTGGCCGCACGACTACAACCCGGCCAGCAGTCGACCGACGACCGTCGAGCTGACCCAGTACCGCCTCAGCCTCGACAGCCGGGAGCGCAGCGCCTCGACCGCATCGAGCGGCGTCCCTCTGAGCCTGGCCCCGCCGCCGCCACCACCGCCCGCACAGCGCGTCTTGATCCGCATGGTCGACGAGGATGCCCCGTACCCAGCCCCCTCGCCAGCCGCAGACCCGTCTGCGCAGCCGGCGTCGTCCGGCGGTCCCTTTTTTGCGCGCCAGCACCCCGGCGTCGACCCGCTCGGCGACCAG
This sequence comes from Pseudozyma flocculosa PF-1, assembly GCF_000417875.1. NCBI lineage: Eukaryota > Fungi > Basidiomycota > Ustilaginomycetes > Ustilaginales > Ustilaginaceae > Pseudozyma > Pseudozyma flocculosa. The sequence continues at coordinate 185,041 of NW_006920874.1, forward strand.
GACGACCCGCCCACGGCCGCCAGACCCGACGACGACGACCCGTGCTACCGCGTGACGGACGCAGCCCGCGAGCAGCTCCTCGCGTTCATCCGGCGGTCGTGCACCCACGCATGGTCCCGCTTCCGCCTGGCCGGTCGTACAGAGGGCTTTCTCACGACCCAGGAGCTCGGCAAGCTCGTGCGCCTCTTTTTCCGACACTACAGCCCAGAGGTGCCGTTCATCCACCAGGCGTCGTTCCGGCCGGAGGCGGTGCCGTCGGCGCTCCTCTTGATGGTCGTCACCGTCGGGCTCGTCTACTTTCCGCGCACGTTGCGGACCTACGCCGAGGCGGATCGGCTGCGCCTCACGAGCAACGCGGCGCACCTCTCGGTCGCGCTGGCCGAGCTCGCACGGATCGGAGTCGTCAGCGCCGTCGAGAGCGACCAGCGCGGCTTCCTCCAGGTGTTTGTCTCGCAGTCGTGGCTGCTCCAGCAGACGTTTGGCCTCGGTGGCGGCGACAAGCGGCTCCACCAGCTCGCCGAGCGCAACCGCGGCGGCATCATCACCTTTGCGCGGCGCCTCGGCCTGTTGCGCGTGCGTCACGACGTCGGCGGGACGGACTCGCCCCAGCCGGCAGCGAACGCAGCCGCGGGGAGCCGGGCGGCCAGCCGGAAGGGCACGCCGCTGACCTCGCTCGAGCAAAAGTGGCAGGCCTGGATCGACATCGAGACCCGCCTGCGCCTCGGCTGGGCGATCTACCTCTACGATCAGCAGTACACCTCCCTGCTGGACGTGCCGCCGCTCCTCATCTACTCGGAGATTTCCAGCTCGCTCCCGTGAGTGACCGGCGTGAGCGCCGCTGCTGCGCGGCCCCTCCCTGACTCTTTCTCCACCCCGACCTGCCTGCCTTTGCCCCGCCCCGAGACAGCTGCGACGAGCGCCTCTGGACCGCCAAGTCGGCGCAGGAATGGCAGAACCTGCTGAACCCGCCCACCCGGCCGTCGTCGTCGTCGTCGCCGTCGCCGTTGGCGGTCATTGCGTCGTCTCCGCCGTTCATCCCCGTCCTGCGCAGCCTCCTCGGCACTGCGACGTCTGCGCCCGTGTCGCTCAACCGGTTCGGCGCCATTGTCATTGCGACGACGCTGTATCGGCTCATGTGGGACGGCAGCAAACAGTCGGTGCTGTTCGATGACGGCGGACCGCTCGACGACGCCGCGCAGGTCCTTCGGGCACGATCGATGGAGGGACCGGCGCCGGCGCTCTCGTCTCCGATGGGCAACAAGTGCGCCGAGGTCCTCGACCTGCTGTGCCGGGCCGTGCTTCCCGCGCCCGTGCTGGCGCCGGCAGCCAGCAGCAAGACGGCGACCCATCCGCTGCTGCTCAACCTCGAGCTCGTCAAGGCGCTCGCCGACCTGCACTTTAGCGGGCCGCCGGGGTTCATTGAAGAGGTGAGCAGCCGTGTGTGTTCCTCGCGTCGATCCTCGTGCCCCCCTAGCTGACCGCGTGGTCCCGCCGCCCCGCTCCGACAGCTCAAGAACGCCGCAGGCCGCATGGGCATGGCGTCACACATCCAACGCTCGGCGTCGGCGTCGCTGTCGTCGTTTTTCGGGTCGCCGCGCAACGAGACGGCGGCCCGGCGCATGCTGGCGACGGCCGCGAAGCTGTACGCCTGCGTCACGGCGGGCGCCCACGGACGCACGCTGGCGTGGGTGACGGGCCTGTTTGAGGCGGCACTCGTCTCGTGGGCGTACGTGCGCTTCACGCCCACGGCGGCGAGCGACCGCCGGCAGTGCGCCATTTGCGCGAACCAGGTCGTCCACCTCGGCAGCGCCGACCCGGCGGACCAAGACAGGGTCGAGCGCTGGGTGCGCGGCATCTCGAGCGACTGCCCGCGCTGCTCGGCCGAGCAAGCCGACTCGACGCACTGCTGCAGCGTCGTCTTTGACGGCCTCGGCCTCGTCGGCCGGGGCACCGGGTGGCACCCGGGGCCAGCGCCGCCGAGCCGCGTCTCGACGCAGCTCGTGCTGATGCGCTTCGCCGAAGCCATGCGCAAGCTCGACTGGGGTCTCGCGCGCAACTTTTGCGCCGTCCTCGCACGGCTGGCCGAGAGCCGGGTCGACGAGACGGCCGGCGCTCCTTCTTGTTGACGAGCGCGCGCGCGCGGGCAGACGCCCACCCGTCCCCTTGCGACACACGGTCACACCCGACCCGCTGACGATGGCTGCACATGTACTTCTATTGATGTTGTAACACTACGCTCCGCTCCCCTCGCCTGGTCAGATCTTTTCGACGCGGCCGGTGGCGACCTTCCAGATTGCGTCGGTCTTTTCGTTTTCGGTGCCAAAGAGGTCGACGAGCCAGGGACCGTTGGGTGCGGCGTAGCGGATGGGGACGTTGTAGCGCACGACGTTGTCGTTGGCGAGGGCGTCGACGGCGTTGCGCTCGTCGTCGGAGAGGTCAAAGTCGAGCGACTCGAGGTTGGACTGGAGGCGCGAGGGCGTGACCGACTTTGGGATGACGCAGACGCCGTTGCGCACGATCCACTGGATGAGGATCTGGGCGGGCGTGTGGCCCGTCTTGGCCGAGACGTCGAGCAGCGTCGGCCGCTGCACCAGGAGCGGCTCGCCGATGCGGTTGTTGCCGAGGGGAGAGTAGGCGGTGCTAGGCGGGGGCAGGGCCAAGGAGGGGAGACGGGGTCAGCGGGGCCGCAACCTGCCGGCAGCTGCTAGGGACGACGCCGGGAGCTCACAGGATGATCTTTTTGCTGTCGCAGTAGTCCTTGAGCTCCCTCTGGAGCGGTGCGACGAGCGGGTGGTACTCGACCTGGACGCTCGAGGGCACCTCGTCGTCGGACTGTGCGGCGTCGCAGACGGCCTGGACCATGTCCTTGGACACGTTGGAGAGGCCGATGGCGCGGACGAGGCCCTTGCGCTTCATCTCGACCATCTTGGCCCAGGTGGCGGCGATGGACTGCGAAGTGTCGACGTCGATCTGGCCCTGGTCGTTGCGCGGGAAGAGGACGTTTTCGTCGGCGGTGCCCTTGAAGGCGATGGGCCAGTGCACGAGGAAGAGGTCGAGGTACTCGACGCCAATGTCGCGCAGCGAGCGGCGCAGGCCGGCCTCGACGCGCTCCGGGGCGTGGTCGGTGTTCCAGAGCTTGGACGTGATGAAGACGTCGTCGCGCTTCAGGATGCCCGCCTGGATCGACTCGGAGAGCGCCTGGCCCACCTCGTGCTCGTTGCCGTAGACGCGCGCCGCGTCAATGTGGCGGTAGCCCTGCTCGAGGGCCGTCTTGACCGCCACGCGCACCTCGTCCGGCTTGGCCAGCCACGTGCCCAGGCCGATGGCGGGCTGCAAGCGGGTTGGAGAGAAGAGGAGGGCGGGTCAGCGAGGGCCCGCCGCCAGGCCGGGCTCGCCGCGTCCACTCACCATCTTGGCGCCCGTGTTGAGCGTAAACTGGTGGTTCTTGAGCGACATGGTCGGCGGTCGGTGGTCGGAGGTCGACGGTTGGGAGGAGAGCTCAAGTGACAGGGAAGTGGGAATGAAACGGCGCAGAACGACGGGTGATGGTCGAGAAGAAGGATGTAACGAGGACCGGACCGGTGCTTTTAAGGCGGCTGCGCTGTTTGTCCGGACCGACGACGAGCAGCGCAGCGCAGAGAGATGGACGAATCTTGTCAGAGGGGCGGTCTTCTTGTTGTGCGATCAGTGCGCAAGGCCATCGTGCTGCCTGCCTGCCTGCCTGCTTGCCTGCCCGCGGTGCCCACTCGACGTCCATGTCCCTGTCCCTGTCCCCCACCCGAAAGGGCTGGACGGCGCGGGTCGGCATGAAAATCGCCGGCGACAATGCCGATGATGGTGGGAGGATGGGATGGGATGGGTGACCATGTGAGCGACGATGATTGGAGGGTTTTTGCTTGCCATTGTCGGTCGTCTGGCTAGGCTGTTCCTTTTGTCGAGGTCGTCCCGGGCTGCTCCGCCAAATCCGGGGGCGCGGCGAGAGGCGGCCTCGCGCGTGGATCAGGCACGGGATCAGAGGCAGGCGGGTAGGCGGCAGGCGGCAGGCGGCTAAGCGCGTGCGGGGAAGCGACCTCGGCTATCGCCGAATTTCCAGCTCCGCCTCGAGGGCGGGACCCTCGGGCTTTGGGCCGCCCAGACACCGAGTCGGCCACACACCGACCGCCGTACCTCGCCCTGCCTCGGCCGCACAGCCTGCCTTGGCTCGTCTCGCCGTCTGCCGTCTGTCCCCGCAAGGAAAGCACAGCGCTCTGGACGCACATCCGCCCGCTCGCCCGCCCACCTCACTCCCCGCGTCTCGAGCTCGAAACCCCCAGCCCTCCTGGAGCTGGCGGGTGGGCGGTCCTCTTCCCGCGCCCCTTTGTCGGTCCGCTCCTTGTCCCTCTTCCACCACCATCCAAGCGCCACTCGGGCAGATCGGACGAGTATGGCAAGTTCCGCTCAGCCTATTGCAAGATCCGGCAACGACCTCGCCCCCCAGCGCGGAGCCCCGCATGGTCGCGAGATTGCGCGCTAGTACGTCCTCGAGGCACACGTCCCGACGGTTCGCCTGTGTATAAAGACGTGCGCCGCTCATCCGTCGACCATTGTGCCGCTCCATCTTCCCCAGGATCCCCCTCCTCTACCCTACCTCCCTCCCCCGCACCCGCACCGCCGCCCGCAATGTCCGCGCCCAGCGCCACCACCGACGAAAAGAAGCAAGACATGGGCGAGATGCTCACAAAGACGGCCTCGGCCAAGTCGGACTCGTTTGGCAGCCGCAACGCCCTGCCCGAGCTCGAGTCGGACCTCTCGCGCTTCGAAAGAGACCTGCCCGACTCGCTCAAGGGACGCTCCCTCGACGAGCTCCGCGCAATGGAACGCAAGCTCGTTCGCACCATCGACCTCCGCATCATGCCCGTCACCATCATCGCCTTTGTCTGGAACATCATCGACCGCAACGGCCTCACCAACGCCAAGCTCGGCGGCCTCGAAGCCGACCTCGGCCTCTCGCACGTCCAGTACCAGACCGCCCTCATGATCCTCTACGTCGGTGAGTATCCCTTGCCCCACCGCGCCCCGTCCTCGCTAGGGTCCCGCTGACGCTCGTATCCCCCCCCTTTCGACACCGCAGGCTACCTCCTCATGCAGCTCCCCTCCAACATGCTCCTGCCCTATACCCGCCCCTCGATCTACATCCCCACCGCCATGTTCCTCTGGGGCATCGCCTCTGGCTGCTCGGCCGCCGTCCAGAACTTTGCCGGCCTCGTCGTATGCCGCTTCTGGGTCGGCTTCATCGAGGCCGTCTTCCTCCCCGCCGTCGTCTTCCTCATGTCCTGCTTCTACACAAAGCGCGAGCTGCCAACGCGCATCGCACTGCTCTACCTTGGCAACTCGGCTTCCAACATGCTCGGCGGCCTCTTTGCCGCCGGCATCCTCGCAAATCTCGACGGCGCAGGAGGTGTCCAGGGCTGGAGGTGAGTTTTCGGTCCGACCGATGCCGTCGCGCCCTCTTGACACGGAAGCACCCGACTGACCGCCATTCCCGCCCTCCTCGATACCCCGCCGTCGCACGACCCACAGGTGGCTCTTCATCATCGAGGCCATCTGCACCGTCCTCGTCGCCCTGTCGGCGTACTACCTCCTCCCCGATTGGCCCAGCAACACGCGCTGGCTCTCCCAGGAGCAGCGCGACATGGCCGTCCACCGCATCACCGCCGACGCAGCAGGAGCAAAGGACGAGGACCTGGACAAGTGGTACCAGGGCGCCGCCCTCGCTGTCAAGGACCCCCTCGTCTGGCTCTGCGTCCTCATGCAGCATGGTCTTTCCGGTACGTGCAGAAAAAAAATACCGCGCGCGATATTTGCGCGTTCCTCCAGCTCACAGCGGTATCGACCTCTTCTTCTTCTTCTTCCCTTCGAATCGCAGTGACAAACTCTTATTCGCAGTTCTTCCCATCAATTGTCAAGACTCTTGGGTACGATCGCATCAGGACATTAGCTCTCACTGCTCCGCCGTATGCATTTGCATTTATCGTGTCGGTTTTCACGGCGTGGCACTCGGGCAAGACAAACGAACGTTGCTTTCACATCATCATTCCGATGTGTGTCACCATCATCGGCACCATCTTGATGATGTTCCTCAAGAGCCTTGCCGGGCGGTACGTCTCGATGTTCATGGTCGGCATCGGATCCTACGCCGCCTTTTCCCTGATCCTGTCGTGGATCAGCGCGACCATGGTCCGCCCGAAGGCGAAGCGCGCCGCCGCCCTGGCCATCAGCAACGCACTCGCCAACATCTCGCACGTCTACACGTCGTACGCCTTCAGCGACAGCACCAAGCCCTACTACCGCCCCGGCGGCAGCATGATCTGCGGCTTCGCCGCCCTCGTCTGCGTCTGCGCTCTGTCGCTCCGCACCCTCCTCAAGAAGCGAAACGACAAGATGGAACGGGACGAGACGGAGCGCGTGGTCACCAACGACGGCCTGGATGCCAACGGCCAGCTCGTCAACCCGATGGGACACGGGTTCCGGTACACGCTCTGAACGATGGTCCTCGGTTCTCGGGCGCACGACGCGCCTTTCACGAACGTCACGACGACGGTAACGATTCCACTTGCCATCTCTCTCACTCGCTCCCCACGGAAATGTATTCAGAACTTCACCGAAATGTACTTGAAACTTCAGAAGAGGGACCCAAAGATCTACGAGCCCGACGTGCCGCTTGGACGGGCCTTTGGGAGCTCGAAATCGTGCAGCGCGATGGGTTCGCGCGTCGACTTGACGTCCCTCGCGTGCTCGCGGGCGAGAACGCCGTGGAAGCCGTTGCCGAGCCTGCCGATGCCCGGGCGCGTCCGCAGCCCTCGCAGCTAGGTCAGATTGTCCTCGGCCTGCTGCACGGCATTCTCGGCCGAACCTCGATATCCCTGCAGAGCCCGCAGCGTGCGTTTCGAAGCGTGGCGTCCAGATTCGGCCAGCTTCTTGAGCTTGGCAGTTCTCTTCTGTACCGGGCGCGTTGCGCGAACGAGCCGCGGCGTCGCGCACGAGACTGTCTCGGCGAGCGTCTCGGAACCGAGTGCCTGTGCAGCTCCTCGAGGCGGCGTTCGTGGGCCCGCCTGGTAGGCGAGTACGATGTCGGGCGAGACCTTGACATCGTCGGCGCCCCGCTTCACGCTCTCGGCGAGGCGTTGCTCGACCTCGTATTGGTTGATCGCATAGCCCTGCGCCTCATCCTTGAGGTCGATGCCGAGGAGCACGTCTGTCCGTCCAAAGGGCGGGCGCTCCGCCGCGGAGGAACGTCGGCCGCCCAACCATCCGCACCCAACGGCGGGCCTCGACATTACCTCCGAGTCCAGGAGCGCCGGGTGTACAGAAACATCGTCAGCCTCTAAAAGCTGGCTCAGAGAATGCCTCGCTCGCCCGCTTGACATAGCCGCGGATCTGAAGAGCGGAGCGCCTTCGGCGACGGCCCTCGGGCTCAGTGGCGCGGCTTCGGCTGTATCCATTTCAGTCGTGAGAGCCAGGACGAGGGCGAGGGTAATGAACACCCGGAGTTGTATCGTCATCCTTCGTGGAGTGGGAGGAGCGATGATTTGTTTTGGACCGAGGGGTGTTCGAACAGCATCGACGTCGCCGTGCCAAGCAGACTTCGATCGATGCCAACATCGGTGAAATGAGTTGACGGTGAGCGAGCGTGCATCGTCGTAATCGAGTACTGATCGGCGTGGATCCGTGTCCCAGAGCTTGCGCAGACGTCGAGATTCAGGCCAGATCGTGCTCAAGCTCCACTTGACAGACACGCTCAGACCACCAAGAACGAGGATCAGATCTGGCGGGCGCAGTTCTCGATCTCGTCTAGATAGCTGAGCGTCTCGACACCGCTTGCTGGGGAATCGAGAGCCTCCTCGAGCCTGCCACTGGTGGAGCATGCAAATGGAGCTTCTGGCCCCGTCACTGGCCCCGGCCCGACCCGGCCTCGTAGGGTTCGCTTGCATCACCACCACTCGTGATCGACTAATTTGCACTTCGTTCGTGCTTCCTCGATGCCCGGACGTGGCGCTCTTTCACCTTTCAACACCCTTCCACGCACTCGCCCGTCGTCCATCCCCTCCCATCCTGTCCTGTGTCCTGACAGTCGCAGCCAGAATTTTGTGCATGTCAATTGCCCTTCACAGGATTCCAGCAGATGGCTTTGTAGGACCAGCCCTAAGCTCCGCGTGCAAGCCTGCTCCGTTTCCGTGGGCATCTTTGAAGTGCCGGAACGGGTCGCTAGGCATCTCGCTCTCTTCTGGATCTCGTCTGCAGGTGTCCATATGGAGGCGTCCGCCGACCTCGCCGTCTCTTTGCTGACGTACCCAAGGGCAAGCAGGGCAAAGAACGGCCCCGGAAAGCTCAATAACCCAAGAGCAAGTGCGACGGAGCGAAAGTGGGTGGTAATGGAGGATGAGAAAGGAAGCAAGTGGTGAAGGCCGGCGTCTCATTACCTTGCTTGGCGGGTGGGGCCACGAAAAAAACTGCTCCTCTTCCGGCGCCGTTTTCCGTACGCCCATTCTCTCGTGCGGTGGGACGACGGCGTGCAGCTTAGCCCAACCCGTTCAGCCTCCGGCCTTGCAACGAGCTTGCCTCGGCGGTGCAATCACGACCTCTGCCCTTGCCACATCGCATCCGAGCCACAGCGAGATGGCCGACGAGCCGCCAACACGACACCGGCTGGGTACGACACGCGAGAGCAAGGGCAACGGTTTCGGACTTTGGTCGCCGCATGTGCATGGTCTCGATCGCACGCCGAGCATGCACAGACGCTTCATCGTTCCCTTGCAGCGAGGTCCATACCACAGACACACAGGCACCAACCCTCCTGCTCCCTCGTCGGACGATCCTGCAAGGGGCGCTCGAGGCCCGAGCCGAGCGCATCAGAGGCTAGGTAGGGCACCATGAGAGTGTGGTCGATGACGGCCGAGGACCAGCGATGTCGCCCTGCTGGCCGTTCAAACGCTCGCTCAGGGGTCGGCGGCAGCGACTCCTTACATGGCGGCATTCTAAGCCCCGACTCGGGCGAGCTTGGCCACGTCGAATAGGTCCGGGGCGGCAACGCTCCCCGGCGCCCTGCTCATCTCCTTGTATATATACCCATGGCCCTCGATTCGTGGTCCCCGCGGCAGCATTGTCTTCAACTGCGATCCACTCCTTTCTCTCACTCGCCACGACGATGTCCGTCAATCCAGCAGCCGACGGCCCGCTTGTTTCCCGACGTTGCAGCGCAATCCATCGAACCGCATCGCGCCTCCAGACGAGCAGCTCCTCGAGGACGGAGGAGCAGCCAAGCCCAAGTCGGAGGCGAAGTCCAGTGCAAGGATCACCTCACAACACGGGCAAGACCAGCCACTTCAGAAACGGTTGGCTGGCCAGCCAGGCTGTGCCACGCCTCGATACGGCCCGCGACGAGGTGAGCGAGACCTGGAATCGTGAGCCGAGTGCTGTCTCCGCCAGTCTTGATGGCAGATTGACCCTTTGTTACCTCCTTCCACTTTCTTGATCACTCTGTGCCGACGTCTGCGGGGTCTCGCTGGCGCTACCTGGTCAGAACATGGCGTCGTCGCTGCCAAACCAGGTCCCACGTGTCCTTCGTCTGACAGCACGGAACAGTCCATCGGGCTCTCCGCCGGTGCTTTACGCTCGATGCCTCGGCCACAACTCAAAAGTGGGCCACGAACGACGTGAACACCGCTGCGGGATCGTAGAGGTGAGCTGGTCCGTCTCCGGAACTGTGCAGGCGACGTGGCTGGAACTGACCGATGTCCCACGACGACGTTTGGCAGCGTCGGGCCTGCTCTAAGCCGAGCGCCCGCCCTCTCCCGTCTGCGGGGGGCTCCCTTTGCTGCCACTGTGCTTCATCGCCAGGCCAGACAGATTGCAGGACCGTCTCGGGCGAGCCACCAGTACCACACCATGCTCAACGTCCGAGCCTGCGTGCACCCTGGACTAGCTATAAAGGCCGTACCAGTATTGACGGACGTGAGGGACTCCTCGAGTCGTATCAAGCAGCCAGCATCGTCGTCAATCAGCGAGCATCTTAAACCCACTCGCGACCCCCTATGACCCAAACTGGCGGTGGCGAGATCGATGAGTGGAGCGAAAGGAGCATGTCCGACCAATGGCGAGTCCAGCCTTGCGCAAAGCCTCGCGCAGGGTCGCTGCGCGCAAGTGGAGCCAGCGTGCGCTACTACGAAGGCCTGCCTGCCCCGCCCTGATTTTTCGCCAGGTGCGCCGGAGGGGGAAGAGGAGGGGTGGCGCGCCGGCTGGGTCCATGCCCTGGTTTGCCACCCGCACCCATCCCAACCTCGTCAGCTCCCATTCATCTGCCGACGCCCTCTTCGTTCCTTCCTCGATCGCATCCTGACTTTGCACAATACGCTCTCGCCAGCCTAACTACCCCTACCGAGCCCATCCTCCGCCGGTCGCCATGGTGGAGCAGGCTCACGCGACCATCGAGCGCTATCTGACCGTCTGGGGCACTGGAGGTGCGCTAGAGGAGAACGGCGGTTCCGCGAGCCAGCTCCTCCACCAGCTGCAGTTCCTCTCACCTGGCGTAGGCGTCGACAAGACCGAGTTCGACTCGGCATTCTGCCGGCTGCATCAAGCCGGAGGCATCGTCCTCGACATCGCTCAGCTCGAAAGATTAGCTCTTCTTGGACACGAAGCCTTCGTGTGGCCCGCCTCCTGATGCCGGACGGCCCTTCTTTGCTCCACACTAATCAGCGACCTCGACACCGTATGCCAGACATCGGCTCGAGACCCGGAGACTACGAGCTTCGTTGCCTACATCAGGGGGCTGCCCGTTCGCCTCGGCGAAGCCACCCAGTGGGCGATCGAGCACTCCCAAAGCTTCCCGGGATCATGGCTCCGGGTCAATAAGCTTATCGACCACCTCACACGGCTGTCGGAGGATCACGGGGAGGACACCGAAGTACTCCTCCTCTACGCTGGCTCTACCAAGAACACGGTGTCCCAGCGTCAGCGAGAAGATGTCAGCGTGATGAAGGCCTGGCTCGAGGCTGCCGAGAGCGATGCCAACATCACCCTACTGAACTTCTTCCTGGCCAAGATGCATCAACAGGACCGTCTCGGTACCGTCCGCCTCTGGGCGGTGTACCAGCCTCCGCAACTCAACTACGACAAGCTGCAGCTCGCCGAGCGGACCCTCACCGCTTTCTTGCGTTGGGAGACGACCCTCAACATGATCGCAGGCGGGTCGATCGACAAGGCTTTTGTGCCCGAGGAGCTGCGTCCCTTCATCCGAACACTGCGCGCCCCCTCCTCTGCCAGCGCCAAGCTCATCTTCGCCACGGCCTCCGACGACAAGAGGAAGCATGTAAAGGCCTCGAGGGTACGGCAGCTCATCAAGACGGTGCAAGGCAATGGGGCACAGACATGCGAGACAATCGACATCAGCGACGTCCTCAGCTCTACGAGGCGTGCGCGTCACGTCGTCGTTCTCGCCGATTCAGTCGACTGCTACTCGGTGGCCCAGGCATTGCTGGCGTCCGGGTTCAAAGGCCATCTCTGGTCGGCCAGAGATAAGAAGTCAGAGACTGCTGCCAGCGCGGGCCAGGCAGTCGACTTCTGGCGGATCACGCCCGGCCAAAGGATGGGCATCCCCGGCCCGACCGGCTTCGCACTTTTCATCGACGAAGCCACGGGAGAGACGGCAGCCCTCCTGTCGACTGTCTCTCCCCTGGCCCATTTCCAGAGGCAGTCGGCAGGAGCGGCGGTGAACACGGAGGTGGCAACAGCGGTCGTGCTCGGCGTCAAATTGATCCAGCTTGACATCCGCACCCCCAACTTCGACCTGACGGCCGACATGAGTCAGCTCTTGCACTTCGGCGAGGCCTGCGTACGGGCGCGATATCTGGCCCTGTCAACTTATGCCGACACAACGCTGGCCCCCGACCAGGTGCTGGAGCGCGACGACCTTTGGTACCAGCTCCAAGCGAAGGACAAGCGCATGGCTCTCCTTGACGAAAACAACGAGCTCAAAGCCGACAAGGCCCACATGTCGTGGCACCGACATCTGCTCAAGCTCGATGGGGCAAGGGACACGTTCTTCATCAAGACGAAGGAGCTCGGAGACGCGCTTCATTGGGAGGACGGCCAGGTGGCCTTGGCCGCCGACTCGCCTGCAGGCGGTCCCTGCCTTGTCCTGATCGGCAGAGACACTCGCGATCCCGCGCACACACAAGAGCTGCATCGCTGGCAGGTCTCCGGGCTGGCATGCGCTTCAATCGTTCTCGACATCATGCTCGCCGACGGCATCATCTCGCCTGACGAGTTCGAGGCCATCAAGGCCCGAGAATCTCGAGAGCCCAGCAACAGCCGGAACCGCCAACACGGTATCGCCTCGCTCGATCCTTCGTCGATCTTCACGACGTTCAGCCTGGCCGTGAGCGCCCAAATGACGACAACCAAGGCTGGCGAGAGGAACATCACCTACAACCTGAGGCCGAAGGCGACGGACTCGCTCAAGACCAAGTACGGCGTTAGCGAGGACAGCCGGCTGAGCTTTGGCGGTACGATCTCGTTGATCAAACTCTCGGCAGGCGGGCGTAGGGCGGCCTTCTTCCGCTTCACAAAGCGTGGACTCGGCGTCTTTGCTCTTCCGGACGGCAAGAACGATCTGACTCCGATCTCGTCGGAACAGGCTGACCGAGAGGGCACGCTCATCGCCGAGCTGACTCCGCTTTACATTCAGGTACAGGCGCGCCTCCACGGAGGCTGGTGGGCGCTTCTCAAGGAGCTCCTGTGGAAGTCGGCCCCGGCGCAGATCCAAGCGAGCCAGCAAGATGTCGAGATCGAGGACCTGAAGCACCAGAGGAGCGGCAAGAAGCGGATCGCCCCGGAGAAGATCCACGCCCTCGGGCTTGAGATCGCCGAACGACATTCCGAGCCTGCACCGCCCAGGAAGCGGAGCAGGGGGGAAGGACCCGGCTTGCCCCTCTTGCCAGAGGTCCAGGAGGCGCTCCAAACCGGAGGTAGCGTCGAGGAAGCGGTGGCCGTCGCGCGCGGTGAGGTGGACCTCGACGTGCTGCGAGATCAGATGGCTTTCATTCAGGCGCTGTCTCCGGAGCTGTTTACAGACGAGGCGGACGACACCTGAGCCTTCCCAACGCCCCAGCCTCATCGCTCTGCCCCTTTCACACGGCGGCGCATCCTCGAACCAACTGCACGGAGACGGTCTAGCGAGCCTGACGGCGCGGCGGGTGGGGAGGCGAGCTTGTCGAACCCCGCCGTCGGGCGGCTCGGTGGCAGCCCGGCCGAGGGCGGAGCATCGTCGGCCTCCGAGTTCACGGCGACCGCGGCTCAATCCTGAGACAGACAGGCAGCTCCAGAGGCGAGGGCGGTGGGGCTTGCGGGTACATGTTGAGCGGCGGCGGGGTTACCAGCTCACGGCACCCTGAAGATGGCTGCGGGTTGCCGGTCCGCGATGTTGTATCGACCTGGGCCCAAAAAGGGAACATGGCACTGGTCACAGCAGATCCTCGGGGCATAGTCGGCGGCGCGGATGAATGCGAAGGTGGTGGCGAGGTCGGCCAGGTTGGTTCCGAATATGAAGTCGTCTGCCGGAGACGTCCGGGCCTTGGATGTAGGTCGGCTGTGGCGGTGCGTCCGTGGAGGCAGGGCCAGCTAGCGGCGCCGCCGGACAGGTGAGCCCGAGTGCTGGGATGCAAGGCCTGGTCGGACTGAGCGATGGTGGACGTGAGGTGCAGTAGTGCAGAGACAGTGTTGCACTGAAACCGCTCGAGGAGCGACCTGGAGGGTGACGATCCGCGCTGCGTTGTCCTCGTGCTGAAGCTACAGGCCGCGCTGTGCGCTCTCGGAGGGTACGGTGAGAGACGATGCGAAAGCATCCTCAGCGGCTGGGTCGGCGGCCCGTCGTCCATGGGCGAAGGCGCGGCAGAGGTGACAGAGGCTTACCTATCGCCGCTGGCGACATTGACGGAAGCGGACGAAGGTACGCGACTGTAGCCCTCGGCCCGGTATCCACCTGGACTCCTTTGCCCGAAGATCAGGTAGAGGCCTGAAGAAGGATGGTCGAGGGAAAGGGGGCGTCGAAGTGGTTGTAAGTGGTGAGGCAGGGAGGTTTAGCGGCAGCGCGTACACGATCCATGACGTCCCGCATCGAAGCCTTGTCGACGCTCGGGAACTACTCTCACTCTCGTAGAGGATTAGAACGGGCGCACCTTCGGTCTGATGGCCTAGGTCGAGAACTGCGGGGTGGCGAGAGGCAGCGTGCAGTCGATGTCGAGAGGGTCAGCACGCCCGCCGCGGCGTTGGATGCTCACCCAGGCCGGCCGTATGAGTGGCCATCCTCTTAGCACTGCGGACAACATTGGTGCACGGTGGCGTTGGTGGTGGCGGAGGCGATGGCGGTGGCGATGGCGGTGGCGGTGGCGGTGGCGACGACGGTGGCGATGGCGGTGGCGAAGGCAGTGGCGATGGCGGTGGCGATGGCGGTGGTGGTAACGATGGCGGTGGCGATGGCGGTGGTGGTAACGATGGCGGTGGCGGTGGCGGTGGTGGTAACGATGGCGGTGGCGGTGGCGCTGACGGTGACGGTGTCGCTGACGGTGACGGTGGCGCTGACGGTGACGGCGCTGGGACGCCAAGCCGGAGAGCGATTGAGCGGGTCTGTTCCCGGGACACGTTACGTTGGTGGTCGGAAGCTTGTCGGGGCTCTCCAGGCTGCACACGCTGCACTCGCTGGCCACTCAGAGGCCACGCCTCGGCGGATCATGTATCTGGCTGGGCTTGGCTGGGTTGGCTCGGGTTGGTGGTGGGTCGGAAGAAAGACGCGCCCGGTCAGGAGGCAAAAACCACCCCCCAGCCCCTTTTCAACCCCACCACCACCTACGTCCCCCTCCACCCATTCTAGTCAACGCCACACAGCCGGACGCTCACCACCACCACGTACCTCGGTCACCATCCGCCCCGGAACTGGCCTTCGTCGGACTGGAAGAGACCCGTCTTTGTGCGGGATCACGCAGAACGTATCGAGGATGAGTCGCAGCGGCTCCCGGCACGTACCAGCGCGACGCAGCGCGGTAGCTCCTCAGCTGACCACACCCTAGCCCCGAGCCGGCTCTTCCGCCCACCCTGCGAGCTTCTCAGCGACCACTGCACCAGCTCCGCTCGGCCGCTGCGGCTGATTGCTCCCTCGACGCTGCAACCGACAAGATTCTCATACCACGGCCAGACGGGCTAGAAGAGCGCACAACGGCGGTCGCGGCTCACCAGAACTTAGGCACGATAAACGATCTCGGCGGCCCCTTGCGGATGTTGCCCGAGGCTGACCAGGGCCACGTATGACTGCGGAGGCAGACGGATGGCCATGCCAGCTCTTCGAGGCCCCGCCGCCTCGGCGCTCGCTCCTCGACCCGTGCCCGCGCCGCGCTGTCCACCGCCCTCTCAAGAGACGCCCCTTCCTCCCCTCCAAGTGCCGAGGGCCGCGTCGACACAGTGGTCGATGTCCGCCCGAGGCTGGAGGTGCTCCGGGAAGAAGGACTCGAGCAGCGAGCGGAAGAGCTGGGTGTGCTCGGCTGAGGGGTCGGTCGGGCACTCTTCCGACTCGGCGACGCTCACCGTAGCCGTTTCGTCGTTCACAGGCCGACCTCGTCTAGCCTTGGACCGTCTTCCGGGATCGGCCGCCACCATCACCGACACCGCCGCCAACACCGCCGCCGCTGCCAGCGAGAACTGGCGAGAGCGAGAGCGTCTCTGTGTCGCCGTTGCCGTACCCGGCGCTGTGCTGGCGTAGAGAGAGACGGGCGACCGTGCCGCCTCCCCGACCTCGTCCTACCCGCGCTTGGGGCACATCAAGGCCGGTCGGTTCGTTCGCAGCGGCAGCAGTGTCACTCGTGCCCACAGAAGGATCGACCTCGTGTTGCACGCCATCGTTCGGTCGGCCTCGACTTCTGCGTCGCCGGCCGAGGTCGACGGCCGGCCCTGTCGTCGACCTCGGCCACGGGCATCGCCGCGAGCTCTCTCCCGCCCTGGCGATGGGCAGCCGTGTCATCCGCTGGCTGAAGAGCTGCAACTCGATCACCACCACGGCCCCGGCCGACATCGCCAACGCTGCCCCCGCCGCCTCACCTGTCGCCTGGGCCGCCGCGATGGAGCGAGTCATCTCGAGGAAGCACTGCTGCCTCACGCAGAACCTGGCCCGAGGCAGCACTTTTCCCGGCGTGGGGAGCATCAGTGTCAGTTGCCACAGTTGGTCCAGCCGGAGCCGGCGGCTGCCAACGTCCTCCGGGGTTGCCGTCGTGCAAACAGAAAACTTTCTGCCGATCGTGGAACACCATCTGCGCCGCGTGCGAGACCTCAGCTCGGTCTTGTGGCTGACAGAGCTCCTGGCCAAGTGACGGTGGCAGGTGGCGGCAGCGTCCGTGACGGTGGCAACAGCTGCTGATGGCGAGGTGGACGTCCAGCTCCTGGACGAGACCGTCGTTGCAAAGAGCTGCGGCACCGGCGCCTCTGCAGACGAGTCCGACGGCAGGCTGATGGGCATGCGGCTGTCGGCGCGTCCCTTGAAGGCCACGTCGTCGTCGTCCACGTGTGCATCGTCGTTGTCGCAGACCGGCAGCGCCTGCAGCGGTCCAGACTCGGGCGGCACCTCGCCGTCGCAGTCCGGCTCATTGTCGCGCCAGCAATCCGCCGGCCCGGTGCTTGACGTAGATCACCCTCGTGCTCGCTCCGGCCTCCGCGCCGAGCTCGAGCGTTTGGACCGCCTCGCCGCCCGCCTCGTAGCAGTAGACCTGCGTACAGGTTCCCCGGGTGATGTTGTGGCCGCAGAATGCGGTCGTCTTCCTCTTGTCGCCCCGGCCGCCAATGAGGCCGACACAGGTACTTGTATGCGAGGACGGCGTCCCTCTTAGCCTCATGGGCGGCGTGGCGGCTCTGCGTATCGTGGGCGGGAGGCGAACGTTGGCGTGTGCCTTGTTGCTTCTTGACGCCATCGAGTTGAGAGGCGACCCCCTGTTGGACGATGGCGGCTACGTCAACGGCCAGGAGTGATGCCGGATTGGATTGCTGAAGCTGACCGGGCAAAGCTCGCATTTCTCGGTGGGTGAGTGCGACGAGGCGGGTGGGTTGCCAACGGCCTGGGACCTCGCCGCGACCGGAGCAGTCGATGAGGAGAGAAACTGTGCGGAATCGACCATCCTGAGGCATGCGGCTTTGCGGGTGAAGGAGGAGGGAGACGAAAGTGTCGAGGACAAGGGCGACGATGAGAGATCGGCGTTGTACGTGTACCCAACGGCAGCATCAAGCCCAAAGTCCGACGAGGCGAAGGTGGGTGACTGCGGCGGACGCCAGCGGCGCTCGGAAAGGGATGCCCATGAGAGATGATGGTCTCTGAGGAGCGACGGGAGCATCACGCCATGAAACGACGGTGGGTGGGTACCTGCTCAATGGCATTCAGTATTGGAGGACGATGGAGGTCCGGCAAGCGCGATGTTGACGTTCGATGCGGCTGTGGGAGCCTGGAGGAAGCGAAGAGGAGGAGGAGGGACCGCTCGTGTCTTAAAAAGCGAGATAACGGACGCCGGGATGAGCAGATGGGCGGCTGCGCGCGGCTATGGGCCGACCAAGGCTCAGAACACTCGGGACCGAGGCAGGCCAGCTGCGCGACAGGCGGCACGGAAACTACCACGGGCTCGTCCTATTAGCCACTGCAGCCTACATCTGTGCAAGGTGGTGTTGATGGTGCTGGGAGGGCCAGCGGAAGAGCAGATGACCAGCGGGGCAGTTGAGCCTCAGAGCGGGCACTCTGCCAGGCTGAAGCACGATTCCCGAAACTATCAATGCTCCCCTACTCTCAGCAGCTTGATCAAGTGGTGCACTGGAACATGAGAAGAGTGTGATTCATGCTCCCTATAGGAATGCTGTAGGATGCAGTTGACTGAACAAAGCTCATATAATTGGTGCAAGCAATTGCATATGCTGATATCTATCTAGCTGCTGCAGCTGGGGCTATGACAAGAGAGAGAAAGAAAAACAATAGCCCAAATCTTGGTTGTCTTTGTCTGTTGACAAGAGAGTGATGGGCTCTTCCTCCAGCCCCTGCAGCAGTGCAACTCCCCCCTGCCTGATATAGCTATGCCTTACACCATGTAGATCATGCCAATCTGAAGGATTGAAAGGTTCAAGTTGTCCTTGACACGATACATATGAGACAGACAAGTGCTTGCCTTAGGCCAAAAGTTGAGGATCTATGTCTTGAAGCCCTCCTTTGGCTTCCTAGGTCCGTGCTGGACCGCGAGATTGAAGACCTGGATGCCTGAGCCCGGCTGGATCGAGTCGATCCCCTGCTGCTGGTTCCTTCTCCGTCCAAAGGAGCGGTTGTGCTGGCCCTTCCAGCGCTGAAGTGCTTCAGCTGTGATGGTCTTGTCCTAGACCATGACGTCAAAAATCATGCTGTAGGTCTTGATCAAGGACATTGGGGGCCATTGGTAGAGAACCTTGATGTCCTTGTCATCACTGTCTGTTTGGCCAACCAATAACAGGGACAGCACCCAGGGTGTGCTGGACAAGGCGCCGCCTGGCAGAGGGATTGAGGGTGTGCTGGCGCTGCCTGGGGGATTGGAATGTGGATGCAGTCAGCGTGATTGCAGCCAGACCCACCAAGGTCATCTTCCATGTCTTGCTTGATGAAACAACTTGAGCAGAGCCTTGTCCCTGCTTTGAGATAAATGTGGGAGGTTCTCACCTGTCAAGAGGACAAGACAAAAAGAAGCAGTTGAGCCACTCCATCAACTTGTCCAAAAAAGATCATCTGCACATCAGTCAACTGGCATCACCACCTGAGACTTGCAAACATTGCCAGAGATGTCTCATGCTGTCAGCAGGGGTCTAATGCCATTATGTATCAGCAGTATCTCATCTTGTCAGACAGTGCTGCTTGCAGGCATGCTTGGCAAAATCATCAGTGATTGGGCCGCAAAACAGATGCCCTGGACTGCATTGTGTGTGCAGTGCATCTTTCATGCATCTTTCAAGTACATGAGCAAGGTGCTTCCTTGTTGCTGCCCTGTACTTTGCTTGGAGCTGGTACCAAAGGTAGGGGCATTCCTGGACCTGGTAGAGGGCCAGCGTTGTGTTGGCACAAGCCAACAGTGCCAGATATTGGGCTTGCAAGCAAGCCTAGCCAAGTCGCAAGAGCTGGATGATGTTGGCTGTCAGGGTGAAGTCTGAGGTGCGGATATCCAGCTGGAGCAACGTGAGGCTGAGCGCAACTGCTGTTGCAACCTCCGTGCATGCAGCTGCTCCTGCCTACTGTCTCTGAAAATGGACCAAGGGAGAGACAGTCGACAGAAGGACTGTTGTCTCCCCTGTGGCCTTGTTATCAAACAGCGCAAAGCTGATTGGGCTGGGGATGACCATCCTCATGCCAGGCACGATCTGCCAGAAGTTGACTACCAGCCTTGTACCAGTTTTGTACCAGTCCTGTACCTGGAACAAATCTGTCACACAACAATGATGACAAACATGACAACAAGAAAGCCAACCTAGATGGTGTTAGCAATGGCAATGCCAAGAGGGCAGGTGTCCAGGTCATCATGATGAAGGTGCACAGCTTTGAGACCATGCTCATTGGTGCTGTGCTGGTCAAGCAGGCAAGCAGGTTGGTGAGACAAGTGCTGGTGGAAGGAGAGGAATTTTGAACTTGTGCAGCCTAGCACCTCTTTGAACTAGACTGGTGAACCGTCCTTTGAAGCCTTTTGCTGGCCCACCATTGTATGTCTTGATCAGCAACATTGCCTGCCATTTGCAGAGGACCTTGATGTCTTCTTCTTCACATCAATGATCAGGAGTGTGTCAAGCTGCAAGCGCAAGCAGCAGCAGCACTTGTTGGCTGCAGCCTCACCAGATGCTGCTGCTGCAATTGACCTCACCAAGCTGCCAGAACTCCTCTGTTGCTGCACAGTCGTTCAACAAGCGCATGCCTTTTTTCGCGCCCACATCAGGCCCGCTTCATTGGACTGATGTCAGTCGGCACAGTCCTCTGCCCTGGCTGCTTCATTGTAGCACTGATGTCGGCCGGCACAGACGTCTGCACACTCGGCTCGCCCACGGCACTTTGAAAACCATTGCACGGCCACCAAGTCACGATTGCTTGAGAAGCGCGCGTGGACATGTCAGAACGCCAGCTTCATCAGCCCGGGCGACAGCAAGATGGGGTAGAACACGCTGCAGAGGGGGTCGGGAAGCGCTCGGCGTCAGCACTCGGCGGCGACGCAATCACCGGTGAGGGTGGACCGGCTTTGACCGCGCGGGGGCCTTAGACTGCACTCACTGTCCAAAGATGGTCATGGCTCCCGGCCAGTACAGGTTGATGCCGTAGATGCACCACTCCTGGGGCAGGACGCCGGTGCCGAGCACGAGCATGAGGGCGAGGAAGGCGCCCATGAGCAGGTAGCAGTGCCAGTAGCGTGCGAGGATCTCTGGGATCTCTTCCCAAAAGTTGGATTCCTCCGACTCCTTGACCGTCGCACTCCACGTCCTGGGCGAGGCGGACCGGCGAGCGAGCGAGGGAGGGGTCAGCGGGCGGCCTGGCGTGGGCGAACGTAGCGGCGATGCCTGGGCCACATCGCGGGCACTCACATATTGTACTCGAACGGGTGTGCGACGACGGCGAGAAGGATGTGGTACGACAGCCCGCTAAAGAAGACGACGAGGGGGAGGATGTACTTGACCTGGCGCACAAACTCGGTGCGGAGGTCGCTGCGCTGGGAGCGGACGTGGCAGAGGAGGCGCGCGGTGGTGCCGCCGACCTGGAAGACGACGAGGAGCGAGAGCCAGATCTGGAACGAGTCGACGAGCCAGCCGCGGACCTCGTCGCCGAGCAGGCCGATGACGAGGAACATGCCGATGGTGAAAGGGCAGCTGACGGCGAGCGCGTAGAAGCTGAGCATGTAGGAGGCGACGTTGACCTTTTGGCTCATGGCGCAGTCGCTGGTGAGAAACGTCCAAAAGAGGGTCGTGATGGGCCCGCGCTTGGGCCACAGGCGGAACGGGTTGAGGATCAGCTCGCTGCAGCCGAAGGCGTACTTTTGCCACCGGTTGAGCTCGTCGCTGGGCGTGAGCGAGACGCCCTCGAGGTAGCCCAGGTTCGAGTAGGTCGCCCAGCGGATCACGTAGCCGCGCAGCTGCAGGCGGAGCGAGATGTCAAAGTCCTCGGACACGGTGTTTTCGGACCAGGTGATGAGCTGGCCCGTCTGCGGGTCGCGGTACGACACCTCGCGCAGCGCCGACGAGCGCAGGTAGGCATTGTGCCCGACAAAGGGGGCCGTGGCGCCGCTCGAGACGAACCACGAGATGGACCAGTTGATGACGTCGGTAAAGAAGCCCATCATGTTCTGCCGGGTCCGAGCGGAAGCGAGGGCGGGTCAGCGGCGGATTGTCGGCGCGCCGGCGCATGCGGGGCCCCGCCCACTCACCTCGAAAAAGTGGTCGGCGATGAGCATCGTGCCGGAGCAGTGCTGGAGGATGGCCACTTCGGGCGACCGCTCGAGCTCGCTGGCGGCGTCGAGGAAGCAGTCCTCGGGCACGCGCGTGTCCGAGTCGATGATCAAGAGGTACTCGCCGAGGCGGACGTCGCCGGCGGCCCAGGCGATGCCGTTGCGCGCGTCGAGGGCCGCCTGGAAGGCCGCGTCGTACGTCTCCGCCTCGCCCGACTGGAGCTGGTCCGAGACGTGGTAGCTAAAGTCGTTGAAGAAGTTGAGGTTCGAGGCCTTTTTGAAGCGGCCGGGCCGGAGGAAGCCGTTCTTCTTGTGGCCGGGCCGGGCCACCCAGCCGCACCCGTGGATCTCGTAAAAGTCGCGGCGGGCCTGCTGCTCGTCTTCGTCGATGAGCTGCATGCCGTCGTCGCAGACGACCAGGTTGGCCTTGCCGCCCTGCAGCTCGTAGGTGCGGATGGCCCGCTTGAGGTTGAGGATCGTCGGCGCAATGACCGAATCGAGGGCCTCCTTGTACACGGGCATCTGCACCGTCATCGACGGCAGCTCGACGTCGAGCGGGAGCGGCTCCGGCTTGACGCCCGAGTAGTACAGGCTGTTGGTCTTGAGGTTGCCGTAGGGCACGACAATCTGCGCGATCGTGCCAAAGATGTTGTCGGTAAAGAACTGGGTCAGCGCCATCGAGAAGGGCACGGCGACGAGGGAGACGAGATAGAGGTAGTTGCCCGAGTTGATCGACACGATCAGCGCCTGGCGGACGAGGAGGCCGTTGAGGAGGAGGTTCAGGCCGAGGCTCATGCCCGTCAGGAACGGCGCCAGGTAGCGGACCGGCCGCTGGGAAGATTTCACCAGGCTCGCACTTTCGCCGCCATCGTCGTCTTCATTGTCCTCGTCGGCGGCGGCGGCGCTGCTGCTGTGCCCTTTGCTGCCGGCGCGCTTGGGCTTCTCGGACAGTGGCGAGCGCTGGTGGTGGCTGTACTTGGGAGCGTTGCCCGGCAATGGCTCGGCAAAGCCGTCCGGCAGGCCGCGCCGCTTGTAGGTGCCGAGGCGCACCGACTCAAAGTACTGGAGGACGTGCGACTGGAACTGGCTGGCCGAGTCGAGCAGCTGCGAGCCGTCCTCGGTCCAGACGATGAGGATGCCCTCGGCCTTGATAAAGGCGGCGCCTTGGGCCTTGCGGCACGACCAGAGCGACTGGAGCGAGTCGACGACCTGGACGCGCTGCTGCTCGGTGAGGATCAGCTCGCTCTGGCCCGGCCGGATGGTGGCGAGGGCGTCCTGAACGACACCCGACGAAATCGTGACGGCAGCCTCGCAGCGGAGGCGGCGGATCGACTGCATCGCGACGCCATCGCGGGCCGAGGGCGGGTAGGCCACGTACGACTCGCGCGACACGCGCAGCACGACGGCGTCGTGGCGGTAGCCGTGGCCGACGAGGTGCTGCCGCTCGGCCTTGGCAAAGATCGACTCTGCAATGTTGCGCTGGAGGGTCTCGAGGTCGAAGTTGGGACCTAGGGCGGGGGCGTGGCCGCCCGTGCTGCCGCAGAGCGAGACGTTGTCGGTCGATGCGCCTGCATGGCTGGCGAAGGGCTGTGGCCTGGCGTTAGCAGTCGAAGCCATGCTGAAGGATGGCCAGAAGGAGCAGCGGCGGCACCGTCGTCGCGGTTGGCAAGGTATATAGGGCCGGTCAGTGGAGATGATCACTCGAAGCAGGGACACCTCGAGGCCTTATCCACGACGGTTCTCGATGGTGATTCCAGGAACCGACGTGCTTATGATACATGCGAAGCCGGCCATCTCCACGCCGTTGCGTGGCGCAAGAGGGCTGCACTGGCCGCTTGCGGCCACGACTTCGCCAGAGATGGACGAAAGCGGGGTCTGGACCCGGAATCGGAGCGGAAAGGGCACGGATGGGCCGGAGGCTGGAACAAGCTGTCAGCCTGACTGCTCTTGATCTACATCGCAGCGGAGTGGCGTCGGAGTTGGATGGACGAGGCGGCCGAGGCGGCAGTGGTGTTGGTGGTGGTGGTGCAGGTGGTGGTGGTGGCAGTCGCCGTGACGGAAGGAGAAGGCAGCCAGCGGAGCGGAAGGGTGTGGGTCCTTCCTGCCAGCGCCACGCGGTCAGTCGCCGCATGCGCCGAGTTGAATCGGCGTCTAGCTGAGGGCCTGGACCCCCCTGCGAGTGGCTTGGTCGCCATTTGAATTTGGGCCGTCGCGCTTTTAAAAATAATCAAAGCCCGCATCCCGAGGGCCATTTCAATTTTTGTATTCCACTCGGCGACTGCCAGCGAACCGCCTCCCACCACTCAGCTCTTCGACACCCACCACCACCAGCCGCCACCAGCCGCCATGCCCGGGCCCGTACTGGACGCCCGCTTCCTTGGGACCATTCCGTCCGGACAAAGTACGTCCGCCGGTCAGCCGAGTCCACCGCTCGCACCGTCCCCATGACGCATCCACAGAAATGGTGGCCCACCTCACCACCGAACTCTCGCTACGACCCTATTAGCCTGGCTCGACGACGGGCAGACCCGAGGCCATTCCACTCCCGCACTCACTTCTGCCTGCCGCCGTGACCACTCGCAGTGACCACTCGCAGGGCTACCATCACGCGGCGCGCGCCTACTACCTCGAAGCAGCAGTGACCCCCTCCCATCGACCAGGCTTGCCCTTCCGCTTGACTCCATGTCGCAGACGCTCGTCAATGTCAAGGCGGCCGGGGACGACGCCCGTCCCGTTCTGTGGACCAACACCAAGCGCGGAAAGCGGATACACAGACGCAACTCGCAGATCTTCTACTTTGGCGTCTGCCTCGGCCTCGCCGCCGTCGTCGGCATCGTCCTCGACGGCGTCCTCCGCATCGAACGCAGCGACAAGCTCTGCCTGGTCTTGGACGACGACTTCTCTCGCGGCCTCGACCCGTCCGTCTGGACGAGAGAGGTGCAGACGAGCGGCTACGGTACCGGCCAGTTTGACTGGACCACGGACTCGGACAACAACGCCTTCGTGAGTCGACGCTGCTCTGAGTCGATCTGCGTGGCGTCCCGCACAGCAGGCTGAAGGGAAAGACTGCCGGCTTCGTCCGCGCAACAGGTCCGGGACGACAAGCTCTACATCGTTCCCACCCTCACCAACGAAAGCATTGGCGCGGCCAGCTTCGAGAGAGAAGGCCACACCATCGACCTCGGCCAGCTCGGCACCTGCACGAGCCCGTCGACGGCCAACTGCATCGCGGCCAACAACGCGACCGTCGGGCAGATCATCAACCCGGTGCAGAGCGCGCGGCTGACCACCAGGGCCTCGCACTCGATCACGTTCGGCAAGGTGTCGGTGCGTGCCAAGCTGCCGACCGGCGACTGGCTGTGGCCCGCCATCTGGATGATGCCGCGCGAGGAGACGTACGGCGGCTGGCCCGCCAGCGGCGAGATCGACATCATGGAGTCGGCCGGCAACCGTCCTCGCCACCGCATGGACTCGCGCAGCAGGGCCACCGTCCTCTCGACGTTTCAGTTCGGGCCCGCCTGGTACGCCAACGCCGGCGAGCGCCACACGGCCTCGAGATCGCGGTGGAGGGGCTACTTTGACAGCGGCTTCCACGACTACGTGCTCGAGTGGAACGAGCACCGGATGCGCGTCTACATCGACAACCCCAACAACCTCGTCAAGGAGTTCCGCTTTCCAAAGAAGCAGTCGATGTGGCATTACGGGCGGTTCAACGAATACGACCATCCAGACGGCCCGCTGCGAAATCCGTGGATCCGCAGCACGCGGCCCAACGTCGCGCCTTTTGACCAGCGTGAGTGCTTCAGGGTCGAGCCAGACGGTCTCAACCCGGTCGCACCTTTAGACGGCAAGCATCTGACTCTAGCCCTTGCCCACCGCTTGCACGCCGACGCCAGCCTTCTACCTGATCCTCGACGTGGCGGTCGGCGGTCAGTTTTTCAACGGCGACCGCAGCGACTTGCCCTGGAACCCGAGCTCGCCGCAGCCGGCTGCCCTCTTCTGGCGCAACGTCGACCTGTGGTACCCGACCTGGCCCGCCTCGCACACCGACAGGGGGATGGCGATCGACCGGGTGCGGATGTGGCAGAAGTGTTAGCGACTAGGCCGTGCAATGAGGAGCTTCAGAGTCGAAGCACGGGCGTTCGTCACACACTGCCGTCCGAGCGTGGAAGCGGGGATGCAATGTTCTAGGAGCATGGTGAAGAGATGTATTCCGACACTGGTCCGGGCCTAGCAGCGCTGCCACATCCTGACGCTCTCGACGGCCATGCCGCGCTTGCTGGCATCCTGGGGCCAGGTGGGCAGCCACTGGTCCTTTGCGCTCCAAAAGTCGGCGAGCGGCTTGATGCCCTGGTCCTGCCAGGGCTTTGCGCGGTCCTCGTCTGCAAAGTAGCCGCTGGTACCTCCTACGGCGACGTCGAGGACGAGGTGGAAGGGCTGGTCGAAGGGCGCGCCCCTCTTGCCGTGCCAAGGGTCGCTGATTCGCTCGCCGTAGAGGAGGCGGGGAAGACGGCTCCACGCAAAGAGGGAGCGACCGAGGTCGACGTGGAGCACACGCCGGGAAGGACGGTCGATCCAGGTGGTGAGCGAGGTGGGCGTCCAGTCGAGACCGTAGGTGTGGAAGCCGGCATCAAAGTAGCGTCTGGGGACGACGGATTGGGCCGTCGTCTTTGCGCACTGGTCGGTGACGATGCTGAAGCCCCAGTGGAGCGTCGACGAGATGGCGTTGACGAAGCGGTCGGAGCGGGCGAGGACGGCGTTGCCCTTGCTGGATGCGATGTCGATCTCGCCGGATCGTGGCCAGTCGCCGTAGGCGTTGGTCGCGGGCAGCATGCGGATCGAGGGCCAGATCCAGTCGCCCGTCGGCATCCGGGCGCGCACCTCTACTCGGCCGTAGCCGATTGCCATCTTTGTGCGGATCCGGGAAGAGGCGATGTATTCGGCCCCGTTGGAGCCGGACGCTGCTGCTGCCTCGACCGTGGGGACGAGGAAGAGGGTCTCGTCGTCGACGAAGGTGTTGCTCGACGACGGGGTCTTGAAGTCGAACGTCAAGTTGCCGTATCCCATGATGCTCTCGAGAAACTCCCAGCGACCGGCATCCAGGGACGCCGTGCCGCCTGGCTGCGTGGGTGCAAAGTCGTCTTCGAAGGCGAGGCAGAGGCGCTGCGAGGGGTTGCGTGTCCAGGCCCGCGAGACGACGATGCCGGACAGGACGACCCCGAGCAGGACCAGGGCGACGAGGACGAGGTCCGGCTTGCGCTGCAGGATGCCCGCCCGGCCCTTCTTCGAACCTCGCCAGGACCTCGGGCGAGGTGTCGCCTCGCTCGAGGCGAAGGTGGGCGAAGTCTTTTCCGTCGTGGTCGTAGTAGGCGTCGTCGTTGATGCCTGTTGCGATGGACCCTTCTCGCCAGGGTCGATGCTGAGCTCTTGTGGATTCCGCTGGCGCCGCAGCGCACCCGTCAGCGTCGTCAACTTGCCCGTCAGGCCATCTTTTGTCGAGTGGGTGGACGACGTGGTGAGCGAAGGTCGCAGCGCGAGCGTTGGCACGGTGTCGGTCATCGTGAGACGTGCATCCAGAGCGAGCGCGAGATGGTGTCGAGGGAGCCGACTGGAGGGACCATATAACGTCGGCCATGGCTGCGGACGTGACGCCGGCCCTCGATGGCAGCCTTTGTCCGTCCGCAACGGTCTATCCTCGAGCGGGCGCGAGTCAGGCGGCTGCTGGTCGAGGATGGATGGGGTCGGAGGGTCGAGAGCCGACGTACGAGCCTAGGTTCAACCGCTTTCAAGTGATTTTGCAGGGAAGTGCAGGCCAAGCCGAAAGTCGAATTGAAAACGCCGCGGAGAGTGGATGGCCGATTGAACTTTTCGAGCGGGCTTGCTTTGAAATGGTGCATGGACCTGCATGGACCTGCATGCGGCACGCTCGCGCTGGGTAAATCGCAAAAGGATCGATCGACTCGGCTGTCCCGGCCCGGCCAGGCAGGGTGATTTGGCCCATCCCTCGATCCGGTCACTTCCGTTGGGCCTCAGCTCGTGCCACACCCACCCCTCCGTGTCCCCCTTTTGGCCCCAAGGCTTGCTCACCCGCTCCCTCGCTTCCTCTTGTCCCCCTTCTGGACAAGTTCGACTGCGTGTGCACCTGTCTGTCCTCGTTCCAGTACTGCTCCCGAGGCCACTAGGGAGGCGCCGGATGCAGAACCAGCGCTGTTGGATGCCTTGGCAGGGCTCCAGGATGGCAAGAGGCAGGCTGGGTGTCGGTGGACCCCTTCGTCCCGGTTGTTCGGATTTGCCCTTGCCCTTCTCCTCGTCCTCCATTGGCTGCTTTGGTCCCTCCGGCCATCGATCGACTGCCCAGCCCGCGGCGAGTGATGACTTCCAGGCTTTCAGTGCCGCCTCCTCTCCTTGGCTGACCAGCGTTGTCGCTGCCGAGGTTGAGCTTCACCTTGCGGCTATCTCCCCGTGCTCGCTGCTGCCATCGAGGCGGGCTGCCTGCGCCCCTATGTCTCGACTGCCAACGAGGGGCACTGCGATGCCAGCGAAAGAGCCAACGGAAAAGGGGCCATGCCTCGGACCACGCCGCGCGCATTGCCGGAACCGGCGCCTCGACTCGGCATCTGGACCTAGACGAGTCGAGGGAGGATCTGCGTTGCAGCTGCAGCGCGTGGCTCGTTGATGGCTCGATACGATGCACGCTGCTGCACCCGCCGCTGCATGCGTGGCTGCAGCGTCTGGCTCGACGACGCGGCCACCTCGTCTAGAGGCCTCGAGACCCGTCGATGGACAGGCGCGAGAGGTAGGCCGGTCAGGGGCGAGGGGCCACGCCAGGCAGGGCCAGGCACCGGTGCCGGAGCCGGTGCCGGTGCCGGTGCCGGTGGGGCGGCCTTCCAGGGGCGAGCGTGGCGGAGCGTGGAATTTTCGTTTTTTGTTGGATTTTCCATCTGAGTTGGCCTCTGCTCCCGGCCGGCTGGCTGGGCCAGGCCCCGCTCGGCGATTCGGCCTCCGTCTTTCGGCGTCCGCTCGGCCTGCGCCTTTCCTCTGGAACACCAACACCACCACCGCCAACCCCACCCGCCGCCACCGCCACCACTCGTCTCGTACCAGTCGCATGGGGCACCGCGCAGTGACGATCATGCACGCGGATTTGCAGTCCCGACACCCACGTTGCGAGGCCGACGCCTGCCGCCAACCTCTAGAGATGCCGGATGAAGCCTTGGCCATGGGCTGATCGCCGCGCTCAGCTGCTGGCGACCCTGCCGCTCCTCGGCAACCCCTTCAGATTAGACCCTGAACTCGCTCAGGGACGTCCCGACCGGAGAACCAGCCGGACGCAGCGCAGCTTCTCGCCCTTTGCCACTCCCCTCCGCATCGGCCGCATCGGTTCTTGGGCGCGTCCATCAGATCCTCTCTCGCTCCAGGCCCCGCATCCAGCACCATTGTCCTCCCCATGTGCCGACTCGCAGCCTCGCCCCATCCGGCACCTCGCCGCAAGGTCAGCAAAGTCGAGGACGCCGCGTCGCACTCCGCTTTCGGTCACGCCTGGACACCTCCCGACTCTACCGAGACCGTCTGCGGACCGGAACCCGTAGCTCCGAGGTGCTCGGCCTCCACCCGCCGCTTCCACCGCGAGGTTTGACTCTGCGATCCGGCGACTCGGGTCGCTACCTCTGGTCGCCATCCGTACTGCCGCGCGCGAAGCAGGCAGATGCTCACTTGAGCGGGTCCTGGACCTCACTCGCTACTCGACGTCACCGCAACGACCGTGTGAGCCTCTTCTTCCGCATGTTCCCCTCCTTTTTCTTCGTCATCTTGCAAGCGTTCTCACCATCTCCTATATACCACGACGTCCCCTCAGTCACCAACTTCGTACGTCTAAGCCATCCGTCGACCCTCCATCGCTCGAGCACGCACGAGCATCCTCAACCTCTCCTCGACCCACCCTCGGTCCGATCACCACCAATCTCTCCGATACCGCTGCCCTCTCCGCGCCATTCAGTGAGGAGCCGCACCTTCATTCGGTCGCTTGCATCTCGTGCGGGCTCATGCCGGATCCCGATGCTGGCGCTGGCCCCTCCCGGCAGCCTTTGGCGCCGTTCCCTGCCGCAAGGCCGCTCGGAATGAGGCGCTCTGGGACCGAGCCATCTCGTCCG
Organism: Pseudozyma flocculosa PF-1; assembly: GCF_000417875.1. Taxonomy (NCBI): domain Eukaryota; kingdom Fungi; phylum Basidiomycota; class Ustilaginomycetes; order Ustilaginales; family Ustilaginaceae; genus Pseudozyma; species Pseudozyma flocculosa. The sequence goes on from NW_006920874.1 coordinate 214,679, forward strand.
AAGCGTAACAAACCAGCACTGTCCCTTGTTGAATGGTCAACGAACGCCAAGGTCCACCAGCCAGAGTCCATCGACCCATTCGACATGCCCTCGACTGGCCCTCAGGCTATCCAAGAGCCCAGTCCGAGTGCTACGACGCGCGCACCTCCATCCGGGATCGTCGCGAAGCGGCCCAAGATCAAATCGTCGCTGAGCTTATCCCACCTGGCCATCGTCGTCCCGCCTGCGGGTGCGTTAGGCGGTCTGGCGGAGCCCAAGACGACCTTCACCTTTCCAAAGACACCGACACAGGCCATCACGCCGGCAGATGGTATCTCGGTCGTCGGTCCTAATGGGCGGCGGCGCTCGTTTGTCTTCGTGCAGCCCGAGACCACGACCATCGCCGAGCTTTCGCAGTCCAGACAGCCTGTGCAGATGCCGTCGCAGCCTCAGCACAAGCCACAGCGCCGCATCCCAGCCCTGCGGCGCATTTCCGAGATGGAGTCACGCAACAGCTCCAACGGTGCCGGCGACAAGGGCAAGCAGGTCGAGAGCGTTCACAGTCGCCAAGGCTCGCACAACGGCTCCGTCCGCAGCTTCACGCCGATCGGCTCTTTCGATGCACCCGTCGTTGCCGAAGGCAGCGACACCGTGCAGCCGGGCAACATTGTCTACGCCTCGTTTGTCATGGTGCGTCCGCAGAGTGCGACGCCCTGCCTACCTCTTCTTTCGCCCGTCCTTGGATGCTGACGTCTGATCCTCTGGACCTCGCCTCGTTCCCATCGCCCCCTCACAGGCCCGCCACATCTACACCATCGCCCAGACCGAGCGCTGGTTCCGTCAGGCCGCGTATCCCAACGCCGTCGCGGTCCGTGTCAACGTCGGCAACTTTGTGATCTACCCGCAGGACAATTTTGTCCTTGGCTCCTTTGCCGACGCCGTGCTCGGCCTCAACTGCGACGCCGCCATCATTGTCAGCACGCCGCTCGTCACGGCCGCCCTCTCGACGCTCGAAGCCGACAGCTCCGAGATCCGCTTGGCACCCGGACGTCGGATCCAGGTGGTGGACGGCATCGACGATCTCCGATCCGCACGGCGCGCTCAGATGGCGGCATTCCTCGCTCCGGAAGAGGTCCTCGTGCTCTGGACCGAGTCGTGCGGGGACCTCATCGACCAGGTGCGCGCCTTCGAAGCGCTGCTGGCCCAATACGTGTGGCAGGTCAGCACCACCGACCCTGCCGTCAGCGCCCCCGCCAACGCTGCCGCCGCCGCCGCTGCCGCCCCCCCCACCACCGTGAAACCCAGACCGCCGCCCCTGAGGGACGGCGCGGCTCTTGGTCAGGCCCCGTCTGGACACGTCGGTCATGGGCGGACGCACAGCGGCGCCAGCTCGATCCGCAGCGGACATTCGTCGCGCCCTTATGTCGAGCCCTCAAAGGGCATGTCGTCCGCCGCGGTCAGCGACATGCTCAAGGAACACGGCAACCTGACCGACACCGACGTCGAGCACCTCGAAAGCTATACCGCGGCAGCGGAGCGCGTCCAATGGCTCGCCGGCGGCGTGCGCGGCCTGGCAACGTGCGTCTCTCTGCTGCTGGTTGCCGTCTGGCTGGTCGAGCTGGTGTCGGCGGTGCGCCAAGACGCCAGGCCCGTCTATCTGGTCGCACTGCTCGCCGTGCCGGCCCTCTTCCTGGCCGTGCTGCCATTGGCGGACACGGTGGCGAGCGCCACGGCCATGGCCTTCGGACCCATCCTGCCGATGCGTACCAACTCGCGTTACTATTCGGGAAGGGCGGCGCAGCCACCGGCCGGCAACATCTCGCTACCGCACATCACGATCCAGGTGCCCGTCGGCTGCGAGTCGATGCACCGGGTCATCCGCCCGACGCTGGATTCGCTCCGGGCCGCGGTCACCGAGTACGAGCTGCGCGGCGGCACTGCGTCGATCCTCATCGCCGAAGACGGCCTCGCCCTCGTCGACGAGGAGGAGCGCGCACATCGACTCAACGTCTACCGCCGCCACGACCTTGCCTGGATCGCAAGGCCATCGTCGTGCGGTCCGTCCAATGGCCGCAACGGCACGCGGAAGGCTGCGTCGCTGAACTTTGCGATGCGCATCGGAACGGCGTACGAGCAAGGGTTGGCATCCGATCCCAACCAGGATGCGGACGACGTGCTGCAGCGAGTGCTCGCACAGGTCCACCCAGAGGCCCAGGGCGAGGGCAATGTGCGGCTCGGCGACCTCATTCTTGTCGTCGACTCCAACTCGCGCATCCCGCCAGGCTCTCTGCTTCCGAGTGCGTGGGAGATGCTGGCCTCGCCCGACGTCGCCATCCTGCAGCACTGCCCGGCTCCGCTGCTGAGCGGCGCTCCGGGATTCTTCGAGCGGTCCGTGGCCTACCTCGAGCGGTGTAACAAGTTCATCACCTCGTGGCAATCGGCCGTCGGCGAAGTGGCGCCCTTCCTCGGTCACTCTGCCTTCATCCGCCGTTCGGCGCTCGATGAGCTGGTCGACGCGGACAGCGGCTCGGGAGGCCAGCCCTGGTCTCAAGATGCAACTGCCGAGGATCTCAATCTGGCGCTGCGGCTGCTGCTCCGCGGCTGGATCACGCGCTGGGCCACGCACGCCGATGACGGCTTCCTCAGGGGCGTGTCGCTCTCGTACCACGACGAGGTCGACCGATGGAAGCAGCGCTACGTCGGCATGGTCCAGCTCTTTGTCCATCCGCTCTACCGCTGGCCACTGCGAGGTCCAGTGCCGAGTCTGACACTCAAAGTGATGGCGTCATCCCGGATCCCGCTCCACTACAAGCTGCACCTCTTGTCCGAGTGCGCCGGCCTAGGGTTGCTAGCCCTGTCGCTCCCGTTTGCGTTTGCCCTCTACCTTGTCGAGGGCTGGATGCGACCGTGGCTGCTGCCCTTCTTCGTTCTGAGCTTCGAGATGTGGTGCCTAGCGCTCGTCTCGATCGTCGGGGCGGGCTCGCTGGGCCTCATGGTGGCGAGGCACCGGTCGGGCGACACGCACATCTTCAGCGCCATGTTCCAGCACGTCCTGTGGACGCCGCTCAACCTCGTCCTGGCCGCCTCGCTCTCGCTGCACCTGGCCGCCTCGCTGCTGGCCCACCTCTTCTCGATCCCGATCAGGTTCGGCGTACCGGCCAAAGACACGACGGCGACCAACTTCCTCGTCGAGGCACGTCTGGTCGTGCGCCGATGCTGGCCGACGATCCTCGTCTCGATGCTCTTGGTCGGCTGCATCGCCGTACTGGCCACGGACGCCGTGCCCTTCGGATGGCAGGTTGCTGAATGGCGCACCATCGTCCCGACGGCGTCTCTGGCCGTCTCAGCGCTCGTCGCTCCCGTTGTACTTAATCCGTCCCTGGTTCGTTTCTCATTCTGAGCCTGGCAGTATCGCTTCCTACCCTCTGGACGTTGGGGTTTTGAGCCCGCTCTTCTGGCGGCTTCAGCGGCGAGAAGGACCGAGCATTGGTGGCAACCTCTAAGCCCGTCATGACCAGCTTGTCCGTCGTTGCTCGAAGCCGCCGGGCGCATCGAGGATGCTCAGGGGCGGACCTATCTTCGCCGCACTGGCTCGCTGGGCCGGCTCATCGAGTCACCTCTCTTGCACATCTAGCACGCCTCTCCAGCTGGCGGCCTTGCCGTCTTGCAAACATCATGGTCAACGTCATCTGTTCGTCGTTGAGCCTCGCCCGTCTGACATGCGGAAGCCCGTCAGACATGCCGAGAAGCTGCGGCGGTGATCATCGTCTCCCGCCCGTCTGTCTGTGCAATCCCATGGACGTGCGTGCCTCCCGCCATCGACGTCGTCCCACACTCGCCGGGGACGGGGACTGAGATGGGCTTGGGAGAGGGAAGAAGCATGGCTGCCGAGCATCGAGGCCGTTGAAGGGGCTGGCTGCTGTCAATGGCGTTGCCGCTGAGTCAAGGAGCGGTGCTTGTGCTCGTGCTTGTCTCTGTCTTTGTTGTTGGCCATCAGGGTTGCTGGCGAGACTGTTGTCGATTTTGTGGGCTGCCTGACTCAACCTGAAGCCCCACAGCTGAGGAGCTGGCCCCAGTGGCAGCTTGTTGCAGGCTACCAGTGGAGCAATGTTGCAGGGCAGCCAGTGATGAGCCATCAGGGCCTTGTGAAAGTGGGCTTTGTGGGTTGCTGCAGGGCAAGCTGCATGGGCTGGGCAAGCTGCAACTGCCTGCTCAAGACTGTGGCTCTTTGAGTAGTGAGATCAGTATGTTGAAGGTCATCAAGGAAGCAGCCCATGATGCAGAAGGCCATAAAACTTGCAATGACACCCCCACAACCAACAACAACAACAATGAATCTTTTGTTAGTGACACCTGTCCTTATCACAGGGAATGCTCTTGTGTGTGCTTGAGGAAGGCTGGTCAGGCCCGTCTTGAGGTGAACCGAAGGCCCTCTTTTCATCTGGCCTCCGGTCCAAAAAATCTGGGTGGTCAGCCCTAAAAAATGACCAGGAGCACATGTGAGCCAGAAAGACTCACCTAGTCAGTAGTGGAGCGATCTGGGCAGTTGACAACCTTGTGGTCCAACTTGCACCTCTCACACACATGGCGCTTGTGGCAGCCAGCGCAGTGGAGGTGGTTCCACTTCCAGCACGTCGTCTTTTGAGACCGTCGGCTTGGCTGCTGTGCCGGCACCGGCGCCTTGAGGACAATCCTGCGGCAGAGCTGGGTGTCGATGGAACCCCACCTGGCTTGCCGATTGCCAAGTCTGGCGGCACAGACAGCGACGTGGTAGTTGATCACAGCGGATTCCAAAAAGTCGTCAGATAGCTCCATCAGATGATCCAGGTGGTCGAGAAGAGCGGCAAGCTGGGTGGCCTCGACGAAAAAGGCCTTGATTCCCCCAAAGGTGAGCCACAAGCTCATGACGATGCTGAAACGTGTCTTGCCACCAGGCGTATAGCGCCACGAGAGGGTGAAGAGCTCCTCGGCAGGTAATTCATCCCTGGCTACGCGCTCAACCAGGGGGCAGGGCAGGTGCTTTGAGGTCAACTGTGCAGTACAGATGCATCCTGTGGGACATGCAGCCCCAACAGCATCAGGCCTTGCCCATCATGTCCCTGCTGCAAGCTAGCTTGATCAGTCAGCTTAAAAGGCCCTGTTGCTGCAGTCTGTGCTCATGTCAAGCTGAGCTGTCCCTGCTGCAAGCTAGCTTGATCAGTCAGCTTGAAAGGCCCTGTTGCTGTAGTCTGTGCTCATGTCAAGCTGAGCTGTCATCATGCTGCCTGGTGGCAACATCCTGTCGCTGGTTGCGACATCCCAGCATGCTTTTGCTCGAGGGGCGGACCTCGAGGATATACCAAAAAAATAATGGGTTGTTTTTGCGAAATATAATTTATTCCGCTGACCACCGCAGCATCACCAGCCTCGTTAGCGTAGTTGGATTATCGCATCTGTCTAATACAGCGTGCCTCAGCATCAGCTGAGTTAAACAGAAGGTCACTAGTTCGAGCCTAGTACGGGGCAATTATTTTTGGATTTCGATTCGCTGCGATTTTCCGCGGCATTTCTTGCAGCATTTCCGAGCGGTGCGTCGAGGCCGACGCCACCTCGCTCGCCTGGCCGTCCTGTTCTAGCCGGTGCACAAATGCCCTGCAACCAGAGAGCGGCTAGCCCTCGGCGTGCCAGCTGTGAACCATCACGTGGACTGCCGCTTCCGACACAGATCCTAAACGAGGCCCTGCTCAAGGAGCAAGCAGTCCGGTGGCTCAGCAGGTGCGCGACACTGGGCTGCCGGCGACTGGGCCTACTGATTATTGTCTCCAAGGCGTGCTTTGGTGGGGTGCCGACGTGCTTGACAGGGCTCGCCAGTGGGATTGAACCGGTGGTGCTGGGGGTGGGCGCAGACACGGGCGGCCGCTCGCGGAGAATTCAAAAGAATAATGCATACAATAATGCAGCAGCCGAGCGGCAACCTGCGCCGCGGTCCTCGGCCGACGGTACGGCATCTTCCGCATTATATTTATTATTTGCCACGCCCAACCCTGCCTGCCTCTACAGTATCTGCCTTTGTCGGCTTGGCCTTGCTTGCTTATCGCCTCGCCTCGCCTTGCCTGGCCTCGCCTCGTTTTATCGCTTGCCCTTGCCTTGAAACGACCACCACAACACCCCTGCGATGGCGTATCCAGCCCCACGAGCCCGGCCCAGCTATCCTGGAGCGCGACCCGCTGCGGCCATTCCCGCTGCAACGACATCCCCATTCGCGGCTGCCCGCTTCGGCTTCGCATCGCTGGCTCTTCGTCAGCACGCACAGCTGCTGGTACGTACGTAGCCGACCAGCTGCTCGTCGCCGCCATCGCGTGCTCGCCTCTCTATCTATGCACCCGATGCCGCGAGGACATCGCGTGCCTGGCCCTCGACTGCTACGCTACCAAATTAAGCTGCACCGCTCCCTTCGACCGGCAATCTCGCCTACAGCCCTCGACTCTTGCTCGACACCGTCGTTCGGCATGGCCTGCTCCGAGGCTCGACCAGCACACGGCCTGGCAAAGGCCTGGTTCTCGCCGATCCAGCTATAAGGTCGTCTCCTCACAGGCCTGCGCACATCCTGCTCGCCCCTTTGCCCACCTTCATACTACTGATCTGTTCTGTTCCGGCAAGGAAACCGACCGCCCTAGTCGACCGCAGTGATGTCACCCCGTTCGCCACCTCCCCTCGACCACGATGCTCTCGCCGTCCTGCCAACCGTGCCTGCTGTCGAAGACGCCGGTCTCAGGCCACCCAGCAGCGGGGCCGCTTCGGAAAAGGGCCTCTCCAACGGCGACTGCGACGGCAAGCCGGCAACATCGTCGCCGCATCCGCCGCACATTTCCCTCGACAAGGATCACCTCGACGAGAAGCGCGTCGATGTCGTCGCAGAGGAGACAAGCTCGCTCGCCAGCGACGAGCACGTCATCACCACCGGCCAGGACGTGTCCGACATGCTCATCAGCGACCGCGACGACGGCGACGCGTGCTGGACGCTGCGCAGCGTCCTCCTGAGCCTCGTCGGCGCCTCGTTCCAGGCCGTCATGACCGTAATCTACCGCTTTAAGCCGACGCAGGTCGACATCTCGTCAACTTTTCTCGTCCTCCTCATCTGGGCCCTCGGCGTCGCCTGGGCCAAGCTGCTCCCCACCCGCGACAGCCTCGAGCGGCGCTACGGCAAGGGCAGGCTCCCCGCTCGCATCGTCGCCCTCGCCCACGCCGTCAATCCAGGCCCGTTCGGCCTGAAGGAACACGTTGTGGCCACCATCGCCGCCACGTCGGCGTCGGGCGCATCCCAGGCCATCGACGTCTTCACCACCCAGAAGCTCTTCTACCCCGCCAACACGGTCACTGCCACCACCGCCGTGCTGGGCACCGTCTCGATCAGCATGTTCGGCTACGGGCTCGCTGGGTTCTTCAGACCCATTCTCGTGTACCCTTCTCAGATGGTGTTCTGGTCCCAGCTGCCTACAATCGACGTCTTCCAGGTGCTCCACTGGGGTGAAGTCGCCCGCAACGCCCGGCGCACGAAGATATTCTGGTTCAGTCTGGCGGGAATGGGCGTCTTTGAGGTCTTCCCAGCTTACATCGCGCCCTGGCTCAACTCGATCTCGGTGCCCTGCCTGGCCGCCATCAAGGCCACCGGCCAGACGGCGCGGACCCTCACCAACGTCTTCGGAGGCTCCAACTCCAACGAGGGCCTCGGCCTGCTGAGTGTCAGCCTCGACTGGCAGTACATCACCAGCAGCGCCACCTCGCTCCCGCTCAAGCAGCAGGGCAACGCTTGGATCGGCATCGCCATCTGCTACGTCGCCATGGCCGCCATCTACTATAGCAACACCTGGTCCGCCAAGACCTTCCCGTTCATGTCGACGTCGCTCTTCTCGTCGGACGGGTCAAAGTACCCGCAGAACTCGGTGTTCGTCGGCGGCGTCCTCGACCGCACGCGGCTGGCCCAGCACGGCTTCCCCTCGGTCGCCGGCACGTACGCCTGGGGCATGCTGGCGCGCAACCTGGCCATCGGCGGCATGATCGCCCACGTCATCCTCTTTTGGGGCAGGGACGTCATCGTGGCCATCAAGCAGAGCCGGAATCGCAGCCAGCCGGACCGCCACTGGATCGCCATGCAGCGCTACCGCGGGGCGCCGTGGTGGTGGTACGCCGCGTGCATCCTTATCTCGTTCGTCCTCGGCCTCGTCATCTCGATCACGGAGAACACGACGCTGCAGCCGGGAAGCTACATGGGATCGCTCGCCGTCGGTTCCATCATCGCCCCCTTTTCCGCCGTCCTCTACGCCATCCTCGGCAACGGGATCAGCACCAACCAGCTTGTCAAGATGGTCGCCGGCGTCATCTCGCCCGGCAGGCCCCTGGCCAACCTCTACTTCTACGCCTGGTCCCACGAAATCATCTCGCAGTCGATCAACTTTTCCGGCGACCTCAAGCTCGGCCAGTACCTCAAGATCCCGCCGCGCACCATGTTCGTGACCCAGGTCATTGGGACCATCTACGGTGCCGCCGTCTCGTACGCTGTCATGACGTCGATTGTCTCGCAGAAGCTCGAGGTGCTCCTTGACCAGAACGGCAGCAGCGCCTGGTCGGGCGCCTACTTCCAGTCGCTCAACGCTTCGGCCGTCACCTGGTCGCTAGCAAAATACATGTACGGGTCCAAGACGCCGTACTTTGTGATCCCCATGGCCGTCCTCATCGGTATGGCCGCCGTTGTCGTCCACTGGATCATCCACCGTCGCTTCCCGACTGTGGCGGGCTACTCGACGTCGGACCTGGTGCTGCCCACCGTCTTCCTCTACTCGGCCTGGCTGACGTCGGGCCAGAACTGCATTATGCTCTCCACCATCCTCGTCGGCGTCGTCTCGCAGGTCGTCGTCCGCACCCGCTTCCCGCGCCTCTTTCGCGACTACAACTACCTCGTCGGCGCCGGGCTCGACGGCGGCGCGCTCATCGCCATGTTTGTCCTGTCGTTTGCCGTCCTTGGAGCTGCCGGCCGACCCAAGCCGTTTCCGACGTGGTTTGGCAACGCCGATGGCTACGCGGACCACTGCCCAAAGCCCCACTCGTAGCCGGCCCTTGCCTTAGCGATCGTGCCGCACATTCTGTGCTTGCCCTCTTGTGTCCCCCATTCCCCTGCCGATGACCACGACCGACTGCCTGATGAGACCTTGCAACGACGAATCAGCCTTTCACGAGCACTCACAATGATGCTGCGGCACCTCGAGAGATAAGAATCGAGCTTGCCACTAGTGGCCGTCCTGGCGTGGGTCACCTGCCCTTTCGTGACCCTCGAACAAGCTTCCTGAAATTGGCGTCGAGGCGGTGAAAGCAGACCCCAAAGAGTTTGGCCGTGGCGATCGCCGGCAGGTCAGCTGCGCTGGCGCCTGTGGCTGCCCCGTGGCTGTGCCTGCCCCTGTGGCTTCCCCATGGCTGCGATTGCGCCTGTGCCCGTGGCTGTCGCGGTGGTAGCTGGAGTCATCGTGGTTTGCATGGCGTTGGTGGCTAGCCGGAGATAGGGGCGCAGGCAGGATGGGGCAGGTCAGAGCAGACCCCGGTATGGCTGGTGGCTTGGTAGGTGGTGGCGATGGTGAGGTGGACGCGCGGCGGACGTCTCTGCCTGCTTCCTTGACCTCGCCCGCCACGCACCTCAGGCGGCTTTGCTGGGCTGGCCAGGCTGGGCGGATCAGGCGCCCCGGGGGGAGGAAAAAAAAAATCCAGGCGCGGCTGCAGCTTGGCAACCGGCCTGCGCGCACTGCTCAATTCGGAAGGAGCAAGCATGCTTTTTGCCTGTGGTCGGGTTGCAGAGACAGGCCGTAGATGAACCCCAGGGTCAGAGGGGTGTGAAAAGGGTACGGGCGGCAGTTCAGGCCACGGCGTGGGCAACGACAGGCCGCAGATGGAATCCAAGACCAGGCGCGCGTGAAACGGGGTTCTATGAACGGAGGTCGAGGCCAGCAGACCAGAGGGCGCCACGTCCCGGGGCTGAAGCTTTCCTCCTACCTGCTGGCCGGATTGTGTGCCGAGGGCTCAGGAACATACGCCCGGTCTCGAAAATCGAATGGCGCGTGGCAGGCGGCTATGTCTCGCCGTACCTGCGTCTGGGCGTCCATAGATATGATACGCGCTCTTCCCACGCACACACATAGCATACACCTACGCAAGGAGCCTGCCGCGCTCGATCGATGCTGCCGACGGCCTCTGCCCTTGCACAGCCATTCCCCTTCCAAATTTGGCCTCGAACGCGACCGGCATCGTTGTCCGGCTACATTCGACGAATCACAGGGCGCCGAGGGCCCACCAACTGACCCAAACAGGAAAGACGAGGGCAACTCAGCGGCAGAGAAATCCTCGTGTTGGCCCCTCCTCTGCTTTGCCGGCGCCTCGCCGCCGCCTCGCCCGTGTGCGCGGCTGCCGCCCTCCTGCTCGCTCTCTGCAGCGAGGCCCTGCCCTCCCTCCAGCGTGGCAGGCAGGGCTGCCAGTGTCGACGTGGCACCCCCCCTTCCAGCGTGGCAGGGCTGCCAGCGTCGACGTGGCACCCCCTTTCCAGCGTGGAAGGGCTGCCAGCGTCGACGTCTCTCCAGCCAGCGGAAAAGGGTTAAAAGGGGAGACATTTGGAGCTTTCCTTCTTCCCTCCTTTCCCCATCATCCCTCGCCATCTTCCCGCTCCCCCCTCTATCCTCTCTCAGCCTTTCGCTCGACGCACCTCTCCTCCATCCCTCTCCTCCATCCCTCTCCTCCATCCCTCAGCCCCGGCTGAGCTCCGTCCACCAGGCATCGCCCGCGGCTCGCTCTTCTCGACCTTCGATCGCATCCTTACCTTACCTCTCGTCGGCCTCCTCTTTCAGGCGTCCGTCTCGAGCTTCGTGAGTCCCCCGTCGGCCCGTCATCCCGACCCCCCTCGCCGCCATCCCGCATCGTGTCCAGCGTACTGATCCTGCCGACGCACTCTTCTCTTACAGCCGCCCCGCTCCCGCCACACAGGATCCATCTCGCGCGCTCGCTCGGTCCCTTCAGCCCCTTGCCACGTCGACCTCGACCTCGTGAGTGCAAGTGATCCATCTGCTGTGCTCTCCTCAACCTCGCTCACTTGACTTCCCTCCCATTCTGCCCTTGCCTTCCCTCATACATCCGTCACCACAGTGTCGTCCCAGGCTGTCGACGGTGGCGCCGGACTCGCCCTCGCCTCCAGACCCGCGCTTGGACCCGTGCACCTCGGACAAGATCAGCACCATGTCGTCCCTGCCTGCCGTCGGTGGCGCTCGACCCGCTGGATCCGCCTCTCCCGTCAACGTCGCCCAGGACCAGGCCACCCGAGGACGTCAGCACCGAGGCGCGACATCGACGCCGACCCCGCGCGGAGGACGATTCGGCCGCTCTCGTTCGCCCCTCGCCGGTCACCGCGACTACGCCGACACGCCCACTTCCAGCACCGGCCGTTCCAGCATTAGGGACTACGCCGCTGACGCCACGACCAGCCGCAACAACCCGCACGAGCGCTCGCACGACGTCGACGGCAACAGCAACGCCGCACAGGGAGCCGACATGGAGCCGTTGACTCGCCACACGGACGACGCACAGATGATGGCCGCCCAGCTAACCCAGGCCCTACTGCAGCTCGCCAACAACGCCACCACTGCGCAGCCGGCCGCCGCAGCCAGCCCGACCAAGAGCTTCGACACGCGACTGGACGAGGCGTGCAGCGCCCACCACTGGGTGTCGCGCGCTCTGGTAGAGCTGGTGGCCCGGGATGAGCTCCCGGCCAGCCAACTCTTTGTCCTGTCAAGACGATACCAGCCTGGACAGCCAGTCACTTTTAGCGTGGTCGCGAGCTCGTGGCTCGCCTTCGCCGGCATCCGAGGCTTTTTCGTTGAGCCTCCGCAACTCACCGCATACCTCGACCATCTCGACCATCTTCTCGAGCTCACGGACGACTTCGCCGACTCCGCAGTGATCGACTATCATGTTGCTGTATATGCCGCGCGACTTGGTAACCCGCGAGCCAGGTGGGGTTCTATCGATACCCACCTGTGCCGCCGGATCATTCTCGAGGCGCCGGCACCGCCCCAGGCCCCAGCTGCCCGACGTACGAGGGACCGGGCAATTTGCTACAGGTTCAACCATTTCCAATGCAACGGCTGCCGCAGGCTGCACGTTTGCGAGGCCTGCGGCGTCAAGCACCCGGTTACCCGCTGCCCGGTTCGCGCTCAGACTTAGGTAAGTCTTTCGGCTTGCAGTTTGCCTGGTTTTTTTTGGGACTTGACCAACCCCGGTCACCGAGTCGGGTGCCCAAAAAAAATGCGCATCCGGCTCGCATCAAGACGAGGCCCGACCAGCCTCGGGGCTACGCCCCTGGTTTTCATCAAGACCTCAAGACGGGGTCTGACCAGCCCCAAGCCTCAAGACGTCCGGCCAAACGTTATTGGCGCGTAAACTAACAAAATAAACCACCCTTCCCCCTTTTTACTGGATGATCATTTGATCGTCCAGGTCTTTGGCCGCGACGCAGCAACCGCCTCGACTCGACATCCGCCTCAACACGTACGGCAAGCACCTCGACTCGACGCCCACCTCAACACGGCAAAGCGAGCGCCTCGACACAGGAGTTAGACTCGCGCCTCGACACGGTTAGACTCGCGCCTCGACGCGACCCGCGCCTCAACTAGGCAAGCGCCTCGAACCGACCCGCGTCTCGATCCAGCGAGCGCCTCGACCCGACCCGCGCCTCAACTAGGCAAGCACCTCGATCCAGCGAGCGCCTCGACCCGACCCGCGCCTCAACTAGGCAAGCGCCTCGACCCGGCGAGCGCCTCAACTAGGCAAGGGCCCCTCAACGTTTCGTCCAAGTCTCTGTCCCCCTGACTCTCGGCTCGGTTCCGCTCCATGTTCTCGATTCCCGATCTCGTCCAATCACCTCTCACATACACGCAGAGAGCTTGACCCTCCATCGTCCCGGCCTGTACTCCCCGTCCCCGTCCCGATCGCGACACATGTACCACTAAGCCCCATCAGACGCCGCTGACCGGTGGCGCCTCGCAACCCAGCGCGGAAAAGATATCGTTCCAGACACCATCGAGGTCGGTCTCGGAGCCGTCGGCGCCAAAGCCGAGCTGGTCGGTCGAAGACGAGCTGTGTGTGCCCATCTCGGTTAGCTTGAGGAGCGAGGCGTCGAGCTGGCGGAGCAGCACCGGGTCGAAGAGCTGGTCTGGCGAGTCGGGACCCGTCGAGGACGAAGATGGGACTCCGGCTGCGGCGCCGTCCTTTCGCCGGGGAGACGAGGCGGAGGCGTGGTCGCTCGAGCCAGGGATGGGGTCGCCTCGGCCGCCGTGCTGCTGAGACGCTGCTGGGTCCTTCGAGCCGACGCCGGGCCCTTGTGCGCCACTGTCGCGGCCGACGGCGTTCTGCCCGTCGATGTGGCGCGACCTCCTCTCCTCGCGCACCTCGTCCATCTGCCTGCGCCGCATCCGGATCGTCGCGCATGCGGCCAGCAGCTGCTCCAGCCGTCCGCTGCGGACGCTGTTGCGGTCCAGCTTCTCGAGGCTTGTGATGCAGTAGTAGATGTATTCGTGGACCTTGAGCTCCTCTCGCTGGATCTTGGCGTGCATCTCCTCGGTGCTCGAGGCTGCGTGGTCGAGTCGGGGCTCCTGCGTGGATGGCGACGCCGATAGCGACATGGTCGAGAGGAGGGGTGGCGAGGGCGTTGCGTGCGACGAGGACGACGATGTCGAGCGGAAGAGGAGATGGGTGACGAGCACCAGCGCCACCTGGAACATGCGCTGGTGGATGTGGGCCAGCTGCACGAACAGCAGGCCCTTTTCCGAGCAGCGCATGCAGGCCTTGACAAAGTGCTTGGCGCTCGCGAGGCATCGCTCGACGCTGCGGCCGTACCGCTCCGGATGGCGGTAGCCGAGCACCAAGAAGGGGCGGTGCAGCGCCATGATGCGGTGGAAGATGGTGGTGATGATGATGATGATCTGCACCGTGTCCCTGGCCTTGCCCGGCATCGAGGCAGGTGGCGACCCGGTGGCGCCGTTGCCGCTGCCGCTGCCGCTGCCGCTGCCGTCGTTGCCTTTGTCACTGACCTCGACCCGACCTCGACCCTGGCTGACGCCGCCGGTGCCGCCGTCGAGGTGATCTGCGATGGCTTGCTGCTGGATGCGACGGATCGTCTCGTCCTTCTTGTCCTCGAACCTCAGCCATGGCGGCCGGCTGTCGAGGAAGCGCTGCAGCTCGTCGTCGAGGGCGAGGATGGCGCCGTAGTCGACCTCGGAGTCAGTGAGGGCAGCCTCGGTGATGAGATCAAAGTGCCGGCGTCCAATGTCGGAGACGGCGGCGACAAACGCGCCAAAGTTGTCGCACCGCTCCTGCTCCGGCTCGTCTCCGCGGCAGAACTGCAGAGTTCGAGGGTCGTAGTCGTAACCGGTGCTGAACGAGTTGGGCCAGATGAGGTAGTATCCGATGAAGCGGGTGCGGGCCCAGTCGCACGCCAAGATCACTGTCCAGATGGCCCGACCGGCGTTGCGTGCGGCCACGTTGCGCGAGGTGAACGTCTCGACGGCCCAGCTGCAGACGCTCGAGTGGTAGCTGTGGATCGAGGCGCGCAGCTCCGTGGGTCGCCGAACGGCGGCGTGCCGGGCGGCGCGGCCTTCGCCATCGTTGACGCTACGCCTGCCTTGCTGCTGCGGCTGCGCTTGCCGCGGCTGCGCAGCGTCCTGCCGACGCCAGAGCTCGACGTCGCGTCCGTGGGTACCGAGGCGGTCTATGCCCATGGCCCTTGCCGCTCGCACCAGGACATCGAACAGGCGAAGCGACTCCTCGTTGAAGGGCTTGGCGGCAAAGTGCGCCTGGAAGATGCAGAGCGCCTGGACGGCGGGCAGGGTGGGCGAGTGGAGCATGTCGCAGCGCTCAATGGCATCGAGGAAGATGGCATGCCAGCCTTGGATGAGGCGGTGTCGGTCCTTGATGCGGGTGATGGACGTGTTGGTGAGCGCGTAGGTGGGCGGGGCCAGATCGATCGAGAGGCAGAGCATGCTGACGAACAGGGCGAGGTAGTCTGGTTGTTGCTGCATCGAAGCCAGGTCGTCGGGGCGGTAGAAGGTGTGAAACACCTTGAAGATTGAGCTAAACTGGCTGGGCGGCCAGAGAAAGAAGACGTCGAGCTGGCGCGAGTAAAGGCAGAGGAGGTCGGCCGCAACCTCCTTGCTGGGCAGCGGGAAGAGAGGGGCGGCGGACGCTACGACGGCTGCGGCGCTTGCTCGAGGTTGGGAGGCTGAGGTGTGGACGGCGGCAGAGTCTACAGAGGCGAGCGCCTCGACAAGCTGGTCTTCGTGGTGGTACCCGTTTGACGCTCGCTGCGAGGGCCGGGGAGCCGTGCGGCGGCTTGGCAGTGGATCGAGTGGTTGCCGTTGCTGTGACGCATCATCTATCGCCGTATGGATTTGGGGTCGGGGCGGGATGGCAGGATGAGCGGTGTGTGGGCGCGACGAAGGCCCGGCGGTGGCCAAGGATGCATCTTGGTCGAGCGGAGGCGAGGGCGGTAGCGAGCCCGATAGGGATGATGCGTTGGGCGTCCTGGCAGCTGCCGAGGTCGAAGGCTGAGCGGCCAGCGAGCGACTTTGGGCAGAGGGCGAGGGCGCCGCGGCGCGTACCGCGGCGTTGGCGAGGAGTGGCAGCGACGAGGGAGGGTTGCCGAGGTGGTTGGGAGAGGCCGAGTTAGAGGCTGGGTGTAGGTCGTCGCGGGCGTCGCCCCATCGGCAGAGAGTGTCTACGACGCCGCGCTTTCTGCACTCGCTGCAGCCGGGGACGATGCCGTCGCAGTGCTTTTTCCTCCTGCGGCACTCTAGGCATGAGATTGCCTTGCGGCGGCGCTTGCGAGGGAGCGAATGCGTTGCGTGGGGGTGAGGGTGGGGGTGGGGAGCGGAGGTGGTGGTGGCTGTGGTGGTGGCGGGGTGGTTGGCATTGTCTGCGGCGGGCGTGGCTGGTGTCGTGTAGGGTGAGGGGGCGTCGGCGTTGCGGTCATGGTCGTGGTCGTTGCGGGGTCTGCGAAGCGGAGAGCGTGGTGGCTCGACGAGGGGCCCGAGGATGTCGTAGTGGTGGTGGCGAGGCAGATGCGGGTGATGGTGGTGCTGGTGGTGATGATGGTGTTGGGGTGGTGGTGGGGAGGGAGGTGGAGCTCTGTGGGTCAAGGGGTTGGTGGCGAGGGGCGAGGGTGGTGCGGCCGCCGTGGTTGACATTGCGCGGTAGGCGGTGTCGTGGCTTGATGTTGAGGGTGAGGTGGCTGCGGTTGGCGGGTGTGGGTGCTGCTGCGTCGGGCCGAGGGAAGCGCGACGAGATGTCGCCGGCTCGGGCGGGTTGGGGCCAAAGGAGGAGCGGATGGCGAGTCGAGATGGACGATGCTACGCTGCTGCTTGTTTGGCTCGTTGGGGTCAGGGTGCAGCCACGGGAGATGGGACGAGCGGGGGTGGCGGGGCCAGGGCCAGGGTCAGGGCCGGGGCCGGAAGAGGAGAGAGAGCGGGATAGGATGCGAGATGGCGAGGATTGGAGCGGAGCGGAGAGGCGAATGCGGGATTCTGGTCGTCTGGCAAAGATGCGATGCCGATGCAGATGGATCGAGGATGGCGAGGTGGAGGCAAGCGACCAAGAGGCAACCAAAGCAGGGCCCAACCATCCGACCCGTGCCTTTGCTTGACGAGTTGCCCCAGCCCAGACTGTACTGAGGCCGGCCAGGAGCAGACACAGAGAGAGGCAAGCAACGCAGGCAGGACCACGCCTGGCCTCGGCCCGACAAGCTCAATCACGCCAATTAAAATTGGCATTATTCCAAATCTCGCTCGGCCCGGCGCCGCTCCACGCCTGGCCTGGCCTGGCCTGGCCTTTTGTATTCCAGGCATCCCACCATTGGCGCGTCTCGGTCCCCCTTTTCAATTCGGACTTTACACCGCCATCCACCCACCCCTGCCTGCGCATTTCATCTCCGACACCACCACTACTCCAACTCTGGCCAAAGCTTCCGTCGGATTTGCACGCCCTTAATCCCGACGGGCGGCAGGGTGCGCTGGGCAAAGGTGCCTTCTGGACTGCACTCCCCACGCCCAAGATCCGAACGACCCCCTTCTTGTCCGATGGCCTTAGGGACCGACCAAAGACGCGGAACTTGGCTCCCGAAGCACCAAAGCTCCCATTCGCTCCTCCCAAGTCTCGACGTCGTTCTTCCCTCCTGCCTCGCCCTCGTCCCCTTGCTCCGTCTGTCCATTGTCGAGTCCGATCGATATGCTACAGCACCCTTCGGCCCGTCGTCCCCTCGGCTCTCCGTCGCCCGTCAAGGGCCTCGCAGCGGCTCACCGCCCCTCCTTGCCGCCTCCTCGTGCTGTCTGACAAGCCCGACACGGCCCTCTCTGCCCAGCCGTAAGCAGCCCTCGGCCCCACCCTCAAGGCGTATATGTATCGCTCTGCTCTCTTCCCGCCAATGGGCCCGCCCTACGTCTCGACATTCACCTGTACATCACCTCGCCCCACCCTCGCCCTCGTCGACAAAGCCCAGAAGTCAAAGGATCTGCCCTCGACGCCAACCCACGTCCCGCCCTCCGCCCTCTCGGATCTCGCCTCTCTTCCACCCGCTCTGAACCCTCTCTTCAGCGGCCTCCCCCTGTCTCGCTCCCTGCGCCTTCTGCCCTCTCAGCTCACCGATCCACCACAATGACGAGCGTATGCAGCACAAAGGAACACGACTCGGACCTCGACCACAACACCCAGTCGTCCGCCCCGCCGCCACCGCCGCCGCCATCGGCCTCTGCAGGTACCCAGCTCACTACAGCCGGCTGGCTCACCGTTCTCGGCGCCTTCTGCTGTGCCTTTGCCGGCTTCGGGTGAGTGGCTCACCTGTCGATCGTCAAGCACGCCGCTCATGCCCCCCCCCCCCCCTTCCCCCTGGCCGCTACAGATCACCTTCGCTGACGTTGCGCTGTCCCTTGTGCCATTCTTCGCTCCTCCTCGGCGCGCGCGCTCGCCACGGCCGTCCGGCAGCTTCCTCAACGCCTTCGGTGTCTTCCAAGAGTACTACCAGCAGACCAAGCTCTCCAGCTCCTCCCCATCGTCCATCGCGTGGATCGGCTCTGTACAGACCTGCCTCCTGTTCGGCGCCAACATCATCAGCGGCCTCCTCCTCGACCGCTTCGGGCCAAAGAGCCTCCTCGTCGGCGTCACCTTCCTCTTCCCGCTCTCGTGCATGCTCACCTCGCTCTGCGACAAGTTCTGGCAGTTCTTCCTCGTCCAGGGCATCCTCCAGGGCCTCGCCCTCAGCGGTTCCCTCACGCCCCCCATCGCCTGCGCCATCCACCACTTCCGTGAAAAGAAGGGCATCGCCATCGCGCTCATCGTCAGCGGCTCCTCGCTCGGCGGCGTCGTCTGGCCCATCGTAGTCAAGCAGCTCCTCGCCTCGGTCGGCTTCGGATGGACCTGGCGCATCATCGGCTTCATCTCCGTGGTCCTCTTCGGCATCGGCGTCCTCACCGTCACCAGCCCCATCATCCGCGACGTCGGCCTGCCCCGCCCCGTCATGCGCCTCCTCAGCCCCGACGCCGACGAGCCGTCCGACAAGACCGGGCCCAAGCCGCCTCGCGCACCCCTCTTCTACTTTGAGCTGCTCAAGGATCCGGCGTACCTCTTGACGATGCTGTCGTTTGCCTTCATGTTCTTCGGCCTCTTCTTCGAGTTCTTCTACCTGCCCTCGTGGGGCGCCACAAAGGGCATGTCGGCCTCGCTCCAGTTCTATTCGGTCTCGATCCTCAACGCCGCCTCGTTCTTCGGACGCCTCCTATTCCCGCTGCCCGGCCAGCGCTTCGGCAACTTCAACATGATGATCATCGCCCTCTTCAGCTCGGCCATCATCGTGCTTGCGGGCATCGGCGTCTCGTCGCCGACCGGCGTCATTGTCAACGGCGCCTTCTACGGCTTCACCAGTGGCGGCGCCATCAGCCTCTACAGCGCCTGCGCCGCCGCCATCACCCCCGACATGCGCAGGCTCGGCGCATCGACGGGACAGATCGCCCTCGCCGTCGCCGCACCCGCCCTCCTCGGACCGCCCGTCGACGGCTGGATCATTGACAGCAAGGGCGGCTTCAAGGCGGCGCAGGGACTCAGCGGCGGATGCCTCTGCGTCGCCGGCGTATCGACCGTCCTGGTTCAGCTCATTCTCTCCCGCAGGGCCAAGCGCCCGGCCGCCGGCACCTCGTCGGCATGATATTTTTGGCCGCGACGCTCCTGGGAGCGAAAGAAACGACCGCATGCACCCTGTACATACCCTCGCCCGCCGGCCAGCGTTACCGTTTCCACCTGACACGCCCTGGAGTCTCGGTCATCCTGCTCATAGATCTCCTGTATCCTACCTGCCCCATCTCTTGTACCGCGACGATAGTAACGAAGCGCAACGGTAATGAAGAAGCAGCAACAAATCCTGATACCAATCAAGAATCAGCGCCAGCGCGCGGGCTTCGGATGCGCACGTCTGCAAAAAGGCCCTTGATGAGCTGGGCTGAGCCGAGCAATGTGGTGCTGCATCGGCCGAACCGTCTTCAACAAGAACTTTGCACCTTCAATTGCGCTGTTGATGGATTTGGCGTGAACTTGGCGGTCATAGCGATAGGATCAGCAGCCTGCACTCAGGCTCCAACAACAGGGCCGTGGTGGGTTAGCACAGCAGCTGATGTGGGAATCATCGGCATTCAGAAAGGTGACTTGCATGCCATGGCTGCCAAACATTCCGAGGAACATCAGAGCTCAAAGGGATGCACAGTCGGTACTGGTTTACTATCCGTAGTGGCGGAACGCTTCTGACAAGGAGGAGCGCTGAGGAGCGGGGCCATGGCCCGATGCATGCCATTTTTATTGTGCCATCGGCATGGCCCGATCGCCATGCGGGCAACTGTCTAGGGGTTCAGTGCCTCGCAACGTGGCGCCCTCCAACGCCTTTCGCGATCTCAACCCGTAGTATTCTGCCTTCCGTCCACAGTCGCCCTCGCCCTCGCCTTCGCCCTCGCATCACCCGCCACCAATGTGACCACAATCTCGGCCCTTTGTCTGTGCAAGCACGCACGAATGCACGCACACACAATCTTCCTGAGGCCGCTCCACCACCCGCACCGACATGTCGCCCGCCGCTTCGCCCTCGCCCGACAGCCTGGCCGCACCTCCGCTTCTCTCAGACCACGCCGAGTGGCAGCGCCTCATCGCTCATCGACGGGCGCTACACAGCCTCAGGCAGGCCAACCTCAACCGCCAAAAGGACCTCTCTCTCACCCTCGACCAGCTCTACCGCGTCTATCGCGGCCTCTGCGAATGCCTCCGCTGGCTTGATCAGGCAGACCTCTGCGACCTCGAGGACCGCGCTGCCGAAGTTGTCCGCATAGACCAACAGCCCGAGGACGACGCCACACAGTGCCCCTTCGCCTCCGACATGATCCGCCAGACGCCACTCCTTCGCCAGCAGGCCGTCGAGAGAGCCGAATTCGACATGCTTCTCGCCGGCTCGCCCTGGTCCAACGCCGAGGATCAGCAGCTTCAGGTCGCAGTCATGCTGGCAGCCAGGAAAGCCCTCGCCTTTCGTCCACGCACAGAGGACCGCCGAGGCATCGATCCCATGCATCTCGCAGCGAATGCCACCGAAGAGGAGCTCTTACGTTGCGCAGATGTCCAGGACCATCACGGCTCAGTTCAGGATGGATTCCAGCATCTCGACTGGAACATGGTGGCCAGCCGTGTACCCTCGCGCAATGCCGAAGAATGCCGCACCAGATGGATCCAGGTGTTGCGACCTAGCATCTCCTGCGCGCCTTGGAGCAGCACAGAGCTCAAGCGCCTCGAGAGCGTCGTCGCGCTACACCTTGCCGAGTCTCGATACGAGCCCATACCCTGGGACGAGATCGCTTCGACGCTGCCCATCAAGAGGACCGGCTTCGCGGCCTTCGTGGCCTATAACCGCATCGCGCCGCCGAATCCGCCTTTCACGCCATCGGAGGACGATCAGCTGCGCAGACTCTTCGATCTGTTCAGCGGCGCGTGGAAGCTCATCACGCTGCATCACCCTTCGGCCAGGCCCAACTACAAGCTTTACAGTCGCTTTGCACGCAGCATCGACCCCGGCATAACAAGGGGCAAATGGACGGCCGAGGAGGACGCGGCTCTGGTCGAAGCTGTGGCAAGGCACGGTGAAAGGGACTGGAAGACGATCGCGACGAGGATAGGTGCTCGGACCGGAAGCCAGTGCCGAGACCGGTACAAGAATCGCCTCGAGCCTCGAGGGCGCCTCGGAGTCGCTGTCAGGCCCGATTCCGCACCTGTGACGACCTCGGCTCCTATCGCCGCTGCAGGAGGTACAGTGGCGGTGGGCCGAGACTCCGCCCCCTTCTCTGCTGCCACTATCGCCACCAGCTCGACTGTCGCTGCTGCCGCTACCGCCAATGCTCCTATCGCCGCCATCGCCTCGGCAGCTGCTGCCCAGACCGACGCAACTGGCCGCGCAAGCGCAGAAGCTCATATGCCTGGCTCGACGCCTGCGACGAGCACGAAAGCGAAGAAGACGTTCAAACGGTGGACCGAGGAAGAGACGGCGATCCTCTCGTCCCTTCTCGACGCGGAGCTGGAGCCACCAGCGGGTCAGTCTTGGGCCTCCATCGCTCAGCAACATTGTGACAAGGTCCAGCAAGCTTCCGTCGGTGATCTTGACGGAGGGCAGGGCGGAAGCATCCAGCTGCGACCCATCAGTGCCAAGCAAGCCAGGGACCGGGCCGCTACAATCAGAAAACAGCGCGAAGAGGCCCCCAGCGGCCGAGCCTCCAGCCGTGCATCCTCCAAGGGCTCCTCGGCCGCCGCAGGGAAAAGGGCAAGGTCGAGTCCGGACGACGGACCATCGCAAGGCAGTAAGAAGAGCAAGCGGTTGGCCGGGGCAGGAGAGCCACTGCCACCGGCCACATAGACGCCGGGGCAGCCTTTGCAGCTCGAGCCCTAGGTCAAAGACGACGGCGCAGAACGTCAAGACAATCACGTCATTCCATTGGCACGATAGTCGGGCACAAGGCCGTGGTGGATCCCGATCGCAGCGTGGCAGGCAGTCTTCCATCTTCCTCATTCCTCGGCGGCCGCGCTGTGCCTATACCTCTGCCCTGCCTGCGTTTTCTCACGTCATCTCCGCCGGATCGCAGCTAGTAAGCAAAACGGAAATCCAATCGGCGGTTGCCGACGTCCTTCGTCGTGGCGAGATAGCGGATCTGCTCATCCTGATATGTTTTCCCACAGCATGCGCGACGGGTCAAGAAGTACGAAGCCGGATCAGTCAGTCAGTCCGTCACACCTGCTCATTCCTGCCGAAGGCCTTCATGTGCGTACCCTGGTCATGGCACTCCATTTCCTGTCCCTCGCTGCGTTGCGCCTCTTATAGTACCAGTTTGCGGCAACTGCCAAGGACCATCAGATGTGGCGCCAGGGTTTTATCAGCCGCTGTGTCGATGTTTCGCCTGCGAGCAAAGTAGGCACAACCTGGGCGCGTTTCACTCACCGTAGAGGCAGATATTGAAGGAGATGACGACAATCATTGCCAGGTTACCCTTGCGGTACAACGGCTTGTCGTCCTGCTGATAGACATTGGCACCGGCGATGGCCGAGAGCTGGACAAACATGTTGTAGAGCGCGGACGCGACGGTGCGGGTCTGGACGCTTCCCGACTGCCTCGAGATCCACGAGACCTGGACGGCATGGGCCCAGGGTGCGCCGATGATGTAAGTCACCACTGCCCAGTAGTTCCATTTGTTCGCCGTCGGCGACAGGGTGTAGAGGGCGACAAAGCCCGGGAGATACCAGACGTTCTGGACGATGCCGATCCAAGAGCGCGTATTAAAGCGTTCCGAGAGCAGCGTGATGGTCACGAGCGTGACCGAGGCAATCGCCGCGGCCGGCATCGAAAGGAGGTTGACGGTGAAGGTGTCGAAACCCAGCTGCCGCAGGTTGATCGTCAGGTAGCCGGCGACCGGGTACGAGGGCATGCTGAAGGTGAAGGCGATGAGGTAGAGAGGCCAAAGGTCGTAGTCCTTGAGCGAATGCCACAGCGCCTTGGGGCTCAGGCCTTGCCGGTTGTGCATGCTGCCTTTTGAAGGGTCGTCGCGGATGATGCGGTTGACGATGATCGTCTCCTCGCGTTCGTCGAACCAACCCTTGCGCCAAAACCACGTCCTGGTCGAAGTCGGCGAAGAAGGCATCATGACGAATGAGAAGATGCCGATCGTAAGCGTGGCCAGGCCTGTTCGGGCATCGCAATGCATGGCAGATAGGCGGGACGGCCCGTGTCAGCGTCAGCCGGTCTCATCGAGGCTCATCATGGGAACGCTCGTGATCACCTACCCTCCAGCAAAAACAACCACCTCCAGCCTTCCCTTCCCGCTACGCCTCGCATTCGGAGGATGCCGAAAGCGAGGAACGGTCCGACGATGTCGACCAGGCTATTCGAGAGCCAAAAGAGCGCCAGTCGCAACGGCAGCTCCGTCTTTTTGTAAAAGTCTGGTCGATGGGTGCAAGGTCGTGCCTGTCAGCACAGAGGCAGTTTGACGTGGCAAGCGCGACCTGATTCAATGTAAGGCAGCTGCGACACGCACAGGAGAGGTAGAGGACCTGGTCCGCAATAAATCCGCCTTGAAGGGCGCCGACCATGGATCGAAAGAAGAGGAACTGGGCGCGACCGTTCATGAAAAACTGCGAGGCCGAAAAGATCGACCAAAGGCAGAGCTGCATGGGGACCCACACGTCGGAGCCCAGCTTCTTGCTGATCATTTGGCTCGGCAGCTCGGCGAGGAAGAAACAGAGGCGGAAGAGCGTCTGCCCGAGGTTGTAGTCGTTGGTGGTCAAACCGAGGTCGGGGAGCAGATTGTCCGAATTGGCCTGACTGATGTTGCCGCGGTCGAGGTCGAGGCAGAAGAACATGACAATCGACCAACAGCAAATGTACCAATCCGTCTTGCGGATGAGCCTCTTCTCCTCGCGCCACGTCCAGCGTGCCGCAGGATCGAAGCGGTGCAGGTTCTCCCATCTTTTATGCCGAGCCGATGCGGGCGGGCAGGGAAGGTGACAAGTCAGCTCGGGAGATAGCTGCGGGTACCTTTGACGAGGAGCACGGCACTCACTGAGGATGCGGCTGATAGTAGGGTGCTTTGGCAGGATCGTCAAAGACCGAGGGCTGCGTGGCGATCGAGTCGAGATCGCCCAGGAAATCCTTGCGACGCAGCAGCCAGTCCGTGAGGCCCGGCGCAGACATCTGACGCTCGTTGCCGTTCAGCTTTCCATACTGCAGATGCGGCGACCCCTCACTTCCGGCGCTTTTGATGTTGACGAAGCCTCCTTTGACATCCGGCGACGGCGAGTCGGCTGTAAGGTGCGTGGATCCGAGTGTGGGGACGAGGCCGGTGGCTTCGACCGATGCTGGGTCCTTGAAATGCCCCTCTTCACTCGAGCTGTCACTGGCGAGGCCGAGGTCGGCGTCTACCCTGGAGCCGACCGAATCTCTCGAGCCTGGTCGCGTTGGCGACGTGGCCCCGGATCCGGCTGCTTCGGAGCTCCGCTGAGGCTGGTTACGCGGCGACATGGTACCCAGCGGCGTGACTGGTCGCGGGGGAGAAACGAAAGGGGCGCAGACGCGATAAGGGCGTGTGACATCGCTGCTCCTCCCCGTTCTTCGTCATCCTCTTTAAGTAATGCGTGCAAGGAGGTCGACCATGAGACGCCTACCCTCGAAGAGCCGGTCAGCCGCAGACAAAAGGCTGGCGTGGTTACAGGGAAGGCTCGGGAAGAGCATCAAAGCCGCGAGATAGAGTGCGCCTGCGCCTTGGCCAAGAGGCTGGCGTGGCGGCCAGGAGCCACCCGATGACGAGCTGCGATGCTCACTTTGACAATTGCGCCATGCGATTAGGATGCGGCATCTGGGTGGAGTGGAGAGCGAGGTCCAGGTTTGTCGACAGCCGAGAGAGTGTAGTAAAGCTGTAGCTTCTTTATCGGAGCTCACGGCGGGGCCATATGTACAGTAGTATGTAGACTGTCCTGTTTCCGGCGACTTTGGATAATGAGGCTGTCTGGCCGCGGAGCAGAAGCGTGCGCTCGCCCTGCAGCAGTCAGGCGGTCAGAGAGCGGGCGATCTGCCGCAGGTGCTTTGCTCTTGGCGATATGGCGCGATATCGATCGTCAAAGGCTACCTACGGCTTCGTCCAACGACGTTTGTGCACGGAACAGGTCGCCGCAGCTCGGAGGATGCACCAGATGCGCCGGGCCCTCTCCTTTTTGATGACCGGCGAATTCGATCTGAACCAGAGGTGCGGGGAAAGAGGAGCTACACTGGCTCGGCGTTCCACGAGACAGGCCAGCACACCCGAGTTTCACGGCAACGTACGATGCAGGTGCCGGCGGGGCATGCGTCCCGCTGCGCCAGCCTGTTCCCAGGAGACAGGCAGGCTGGAAAGACCGGTTCATTGCTCGGAACACAGTTCTGAGGGGTGTAGGATGCGTTTCAATTACCGGCAAGGAGGCAGGCAAGCTAGGCAATGCCGTGATGGCGTGCAACACGACAGCCGACCGAAATCGATGGCGGTGGAGTGAGGGGAAGTTGGGCGGTTGCTTGCCCGCTTGGCGCGTCGCGCTTTGGGTCGGAGCCCAGAGGTGGCGCAATTTGACTCGAGCGCTCGTCAGCCCACCGCGCCAGCTTGGCGCATCACGCCAGACCCGCCAAAACGTGGCGCGCCTCGTTTGGAGCCTCGCTTGCTCCTTCCATCCTGCCACCACCACCACCGCCATTGCATCCTCGTCGAGGCGTTTCGGAGAGCAACGCAGTAGTGTGATCCGCCCTTGCACTGCTTCCTGTTTGCTGACCACGTCGACTCTTCCAGGAGTGGCCCTGCAGCAACTTTCAGTCTACCCATTCTTGGCAACACGGTCGCAGCCGAGCCGACACACGAACATCCTCGCCTCGTCGCTCCCATTCAACCTCCGTTCTTGACAGCCGAAGTAGGTATCTGATCGCTCGCGCCCCACCACGCTCCGTACGCTTACCGCGACAGATCAGTCCTAGTCCTATCGCAGCTTTGCCCCCACGCTGACTCGACGTCGTTGTCCGGCACCTGCCCAAGTACGACCCAGCACGACCTCTCCCATACGGTCTGGTTACACCACCACGGCTCGTACGGCGTAGCGCGGTGACGCTTCTTGCCCCGTCCTCTCTGTCACGACAATCCCTTGTCTCGATACTAGCCCTGGCTTGGCCGATCGGTGCTGCCGGGATAGTCTCGAGACCGCGGTGGGCCCATTTCTCATGCGAATGGTGCGATGCCACTTTGCAAACGCGATTGATCCTCAGTGACACTGGTCCAGTATGACCGGCATGCCCAGAGCAGAGGGCGAAGGATTCCGTGCGCCGACCTGCCATCACGTCTGAGAAGCATCTGGCGTTCCCGACCTCAGCCTTCCAAAAGGGCACTCACGGATGTGTGTAGAGGGTAGGGGTCACCATACTCGCCAAGGTCAAGTTGGGTCGGCAACGAGGCTGCGGGGGAGGATATAAGACCCCCCTCCAGAGCACTTTCGTTGTCGAAGACTCCTCGAACCGATCTCTGGCCCTTTGCCAAGTTTCAACCTTCTAGGATGGCACCTACTGCAGACCTGGTCACCTCTTCCGCTGCGCCTATCGCGGCGTCGGCCAAGCTCGCCTCGCTCAACATCGGACAAGGACGTCAAGCTTCTTGGCGAAAGGGCGACCTGCAGCGAGAACCGCTTGTGCTCAAGGGGTTGCTTGAACAGTACAGCCACTTCGACGTCACACCGGTCATCGGTCGCGAGTTCTCGACTCTTCAGATCCGCGACGTACTCCAAGCCGACAATGCCGATGAGCTGCTTCGAGAACTGGCCATCACGAGTGAGTCGCTGCTGGCAAAGACATTCGCGTAGCGAAACCGCAAATCTGAATGAGAATCCCCTCGTCCTCGTCCCCTCATTGCTGAGCCAGTCTCGCGGCGTGGCGTCGTTTTCTTCCGCGACCAGGATCTCACGCCCGAGGAGCAAAAGGACTTTACCCACCGCGTCGGACTAGCTGCGGGCAAGCCCGAATCTAGCGGCCTGCACATCCATCCGATTACCAACGCCGAGCGAGAAGGCCACCAGATCACCGTCGACGAAAAGGGCACGCCGAACACCGACAACGAGATCAGCGTCATCTCGTCCAAGATGCGCAGGGAGCTGTACTCCCACTATCGTCGCAACCACGATGCCACCAACGAGTGGCACAGCGACATCACCTTTGAGCCGGCTCCCGCCGACTACACCTCGCTCAAGGTACACACGCTGCCCTCCACCGGAGGTGACACGCTGTGGTCGTCGGGCTACGAGATCTTTGACCTTCTCTCGCCGCAGATCCAGGCATTCGCCGAGACGCTCACGGGTCACTTTGCGCAGCCTGCTTTCAACGAGGCCGCCGCGCGTGGCAATTTTACCCTGTACAGCAAGCCGCGAGGATCGCCGCTGAATGTGGGAGAGCACCTGTCGGCGGACCACCCCTTTATCCGCACCAACCCGGTGACCGGCTGGAAGTCGGTGTTCGGGCTAGGCTCGCACTTCCGGCACATCAATGGCCTCACGCCCAAGGAGAGCGAGCTTCTGCGCAACCACATCCTGGAGCTGGTCTCGACCCACCACTTGGCCCAGGTGCGCTTCAAGTGGAACAAGAACGATGTTGCCATCTGGGACAATCGATCGACATTCCACGCCGCCACGCCCGACTATGAGGGACTGGGCGACCGTGCCGGGGTGCGGGCAGTATCGGTGGGGGAGGCACCCTACCTCGATCCCAACTCGTGGTCCAGGAGGGACGAGCTTGGCCAGGATAGGTTGATCTGATCGGTTCGAGTAGGTTGACATCTGGACCATCGCCTTTCGATAAGACTTTGGTCAAAGCGGCAATGAATTGACATGCGCTTCAGCTTTGCGGAGAGAGGCAGAGAAGGCGGTCGGTGAGGGCAGAGTAGCGCGGTCGCTTCGGTGGCCGATCGATCCATCGAGCCCGATACTGCGATCGGGAAGGATGTGCCTCGCCTGCGTGTGTGCTTTGCCCGATTTGGTCAGTGGAAAAAATGGCAAATTGGCGAAGCGCGCTTGCTTGCTGCGTCGTTCCGACCGCTCGACTCCTCCCATCGCCCGACCACCAACCATCCTCCCCTTCACTCTCTTCATCGCCAACGGCAATCTCTCTGTCCAACCTCGCGCCTACCCTGCACGCCATGTCGCTGCCGTTACCGGCTCTTCGCAGCTCCGTCTCCGCTCTCGCACGCGGCCGCACCGCAGCACCCCTCGCCTTTGCGGCGTCATCGGGCGCATCGACCTCGCGCACCCTACTCACCACTCCACGGCTGTTCCAGCAGAATGGCGAGTCCCCCGCTCGCTCTCACCGACCTCGTTCCGCATCGCAGAACCCGTCTCAGCTCCATTCCAAGAACGAAAGCCAGGGTATCTCTGCTGCCACGGGTCTCGAGACTAGCCGCTCCGCACCCGGCATCCCCACTGGCAACGCCAGCACCGAGCGAAACGAGCAGACGTACGCCACCGCCAAGGGCATGCTCGACGAGTTTGCCCAGCAGCTGTCGGCGCAGTCGAATTCGAAGACTTCTCCTGGCGCTACCGCTTCAGGGCCGGCGACCACGACAACACCACCATCACCGCCGCCGACGGGCGCGACCGCCTTTGCATCGCCCCACTCCGCTCCCCCTCCGCCAACCACGCCCCTGAGCGCTCAAGCCTATAGCCCCACTGCTCTTCCGCCGCGAGCCGACCCGCTCCTGACCTTCCTCACCAATCTGCTGATGAAGTCCGGCAAGAAGGCCCAGTCGGAACGCTTCGTCACCCACGCCCTGTCCCATATCCGCACCCTCACCAATGCCGATCCGCTACCCTTGCTCTACTCGGCCGTCGAGCAGGTGCGCCCGTTGGTCAAGATGCAGTCGCGCAAGCAGGGTGGCAAGAACATGCAGGTGCCAATCGCTCTGACGCAAAGGCAGAGCGAGCGGAAAGCCCTGACCTGGATCATCGACGCCAGCAAGAAGAGGAGCGACAGAGACATTTCCGTCAGGCTGGCGAAGGAGTTTGTCGCCATCGTCGAAGGCTCGTCGGCCGTCAACAGCAGAAAGGAGGAGCAGCACAAGATTGCTACCGCCAACAGGGCCAACGCCGCCGTCAGAGTCTGAGGAGTCTCGGGACCAGTTCGGTTCGGGCCAGGACGACGGACAGCCAGGCAGGCGACTCGAGCGGTTCTAAACGCAACAGGCTCATGGCAGGGGTGTATCGTACAATGTGGCAGGAGGCGACCGCGAGCGAACCGCTACCGTGCATCTCAGTCGCCGTTGACAAGGGTCAAGGCGGCAGCGGCCGCCGCATCCGGACCGTCCTCGCTCTCAGACGACGAAACGTTCGACCCAGCTCTGAACAGTGTCCATGCCCCTCTTGTGCGCCTCGATGTCGCGACTGCGCACGATGATGACGGCGTGCGTGTTCTCCAGGCCCTCGTAGTGCACCAGGAACTTTCGCAGCTGCGGTAGCACCTTGGCGTCGTTGAGGCGTGCGACGATGCGGTGCTGCGCTTCGGGCAGCGGCGGCTCGGAGGCGTCGAGGTGCAGATTGTCCGATAGCCTGAGGGTGCCTTTCTGCGCCAGGGTCGGCGCGTCCGAAGTCGTCGATGCCTGATGTGCAGTTGGTGGCGAGCGGGGGTTGACATCTAGGTTGTCTTCCCCGACTTCTCGCATCGCCTCTTCGAGGTCCTCCTCGAATCCATCGAGGAGCTCAGCAACGCGATGACGTTCCGTCAATCGACGTTCGCGCTCTTCCCAGCGACGCCGCGGCTTCTTCGATTTCGCCTTGACCTTTGCAGTCTCGACCGCGGAGCCACTGCCATTGGTTGGGACCGTTCCGATGCTGGTATCGTCGTCGTCGTCGTTGTCGTCTTCGTCTGGGAAAAGGCCGTTCTGCCTTGCCCAAGTGCGTTCGAACTCCTCGACCCTTTTGTCGCTGTCTTTGGACTGTGACCGCAGCTTGTGCACCACCAGCCCCATGAAGCCAGGCAGCAGGATAGGGAGGAAGAGGACCATGACGTAGTTGAGCGGGAAGGCGACGGGGTATCGGCGTGGGTTGGCGAAAAGTGCCAGAGGCGAGTTCTTGAGCGTCGTCACAATGCGGCCAAAGATGCCGGCTTGGACCGGCAGTGCGGAGCTGGCCCGATAGCCCGACAGCAGTGTTGGATGCTGTCGATCTCGCACGCTGAAGCGTTTCGTTGTGCAGAGGTGGCGAGAGGGGCGTCAGCGATACGGCTGGAAGGGGTACGTGTCGCTGCATCCGTGCGAAGGCGACTCACAGTTCAAGGCCGCCTGGCACGACAAAGGGATCATGCTCCTCGACCGCGGCGGAACGATAGGGCACTGTCATGTCGGCAATGGCGTTGGCGTAGAAGTCGACGCGGTTGAAGCTCGCCAGCGCCCGTACAAAGACTGAGCCGGGCTCGGACATGGCTTCCAGCAGGCCGACGCCCTGCTCGCTCTGAGAGTGCTTGTTGGGTGCGTAGGTCTCGTCGTGGGCAATGGCGGCAGCGGCAGCGGCAGTGCCGTCGGCATCAATATTGGCCCTGCTCCACCCAGAGTCTTTCATGTACTGCTTGCCGTACGGGTGAGGGGGTACAGAGAGTCCGACTTGGTCAGAGGACTCTCGGATGATACATGCCCTAGCACCGTACTTACGAGCTGCAAGCCGGTTCTGCCAAGGGAAGAGCTGCCGACCGAGGCGACAAGCTTAGCAAACCTGCCGCCTCCGGGCCTCGGCGTCATGCCGGCGTGCGGTGTCGCAAAGGTGGTAAATGAAGAAGGCAGAGGACGTGATTGAAAGTCGAGGGTACGCTTGCGGCTGCGGCGGCCGTTGGGCGAGCTGGCGGTGGGCGTCGTAGTACTGCTTGGGTCGACGCTAGACCGTGGGCTAGATGTTGAAAAGAAGCCGGCGACGTAAAGGAGGCCGATAGTGTAGCGAGCGATGAGGCCGCCAAGAGAGTAGCCGACCTGCAATGGAGCGATTGGGCCCAAGGAGGTGCGAAGAGGGAGGGGGAAAGGGAGAGGGAGAGGGAAAGGAAGAGGGAGAGGAAGAGAACGGGTTGAGGTACCTGTGTGCGAACCAAGGTCGGGCGATAAGGGGGGCCAGGGCACTCACGATGCTGAATTTTGTGACGAGGGATCCATGTTCCTCTAAGCGCTTCACCTCGGAGTAGATCTGTGTGACACAGGGAGAGGGATTTGTCGGTGGGGGTGAGAAGGGACGAGTGTGGGTTTCGGCGGTGCGGCGGCGATGCGTGGAGGGAGGGGGTTGGCTGGCTGACCTCTTGGAGGAGGCGCATGGCGCACACGTCTATTCCGTCGTGCGTGTAAGCGCCCTTGGGCCGGGAGGTATCGTGGGAGGTGGAGTTGGAGCAAGCATTGAGGACGACGAGTTGCGGAGCGGCGTTGGAGCTGTCGTGAGGCTGCTGGAGCGTCGTGGGCTGTGGATGACCGCCGTCGACTGCTTTCGGGTCAAGGGAGGCGGTGTTGGGCGAGATATGGCCGGCGTGGTGGTCTGCCAGGGTGTTTGCGAGGTAGGAGAGATGTACGGGGTCGCCCCACAGTCCGTGATGAATGACGACGAGGTGGACCCTGGGAGCGTGGGGTGATGTCTGGGACATGGCGCTGGGTCGGGTGAGCGGAGGGGTGCGATGCGGGGAAAGGGGTGGTGGCAATGAGGAGAGGAAGGCGGATCAAGAGTGTTAGAGGCGCTGCCACCGTGACCTTTGAGGTCAGCCGTTGGCCGCTGCGATGGTGAGCGAGGTGGCAGAAGTTGGCTACGTAGGATGCCGGCGGAAGTGGTGGTGATGTTGAGAGGTTGCCAAAGGAGGTTGGGTCGGCGCAGCGGTTGGCAAAGCCTCCACTCGAGCACCGTGCCGGCGGCCACCCCGAAAACTCCGAAGATCCGGGATCCGGGTTCCGACATCTGAGCGCCTCGTCGCACGTCCGCCTCTCCCCAGGCATGGGGATGGTCTTTGCCCCTCCGCCCCTCAGCCCCTTGCTTAGAGTGAAGTTCATTTCTGATTCTCTCACTTCCGCTTCGCATCCACATCATACGAGCAGCGTCGCTCCATCGACGTCGCTCATCGACGCGCCAGGATTTCGCCGCACGCGATGAAATACACGCTCTCCTCCCGCTGACCCCACTCGCGCCACGCCCCTACCATCTCGTCAATCTGCTCCTCGTCCGCGCCCGTCGTCCTGCTCGCCTTGTCCCTCCATGCCCGCTCGTCTACCCGGCTGGCTTGCATCTTGCCCCACCACCCGGCCGCAGGCTGACCGGCGTACGTCTGGTTGCTCGACGAGTACCTGATCCCATCCGCCTTGAACCCGGCCTCGATCGCCCATCGGATCAGGCACCGTCCAGCATTGGGCTCCGAGCCTCCATCCCGTCGGAAAATGGCCTCCGACGTCGTCTTCCACGACTCGATCGCAGAGCTCCATGGGTAGACGACCGTCGTCTGCCAATCCCCTTCCCTCGCTGCAACCAAGCCGCCCGGCTTGCACACCCGACGCATCTCTCTCAGCGCCGCCACCGGGTCCGCCAGATGGATCAGGACTTGATGCGAGTGGACGACGTCAAACGTGGCATCGGCATAAGGTAGATCCAACACCGACGCCACCTCGAAGCGGCAGTTGGCAGGTACACCTTGCATCCTCTGGGCGGCCGCGATGACGTCGGCGGAAAAGTCGGTGCCGACGATGCTACCCGCTGGGACGTGCTCCGCCAGCGAGGCGGTGATGGTGCCCGGCCCGCACCCAATGTCGAGCACGGCATGGTGCGGCTCGAGGTGGGGCACAAGGTAGGCGGCCGAAGTGGCGGCGGTGCGAGAGGCATGCGAGGCCAGCACCGACCCGCTGTGGCCTTGTGTGTAGGTCTTGGCGGCGGAGCTCATGCTTCAAAGCCGGCCAGACGAGGTGCAGAGACGGACGGGCTGGAGTGGTTCAAAAGCGCAGAAGACTTGGTGGTTGTCGGCAAAGGTCGAGTTCGTCTGGTAGGGGCGAGGATCAGATCAAGTTGCGAGGGGGGAGAAAGAACTCGACGACATCGGCAGACGGCTCGAGCCATCCAGAAGCAAGGCGCACGGTCCACCGCGCAGCCATCCTGGCAGCCAGGGGGCGCAGACACGACACGCGCAGGCTCGACTAGTCAGTCACAACGCACGCCAAAGAGACGACGACGGGCGCTACAAAGACTGCAGAGCAATCTCAACCGGCTCTGACCTTTCGCCGCCAGTGCTCGGCAGTCGACGAAGCCGTTGCAGCAGCGTCTTGTTCGATACCGGTGGGTGGTGAGCCGACGATGTGGCTGTGACGGTTGCGAACGCCGAGTAAGAACGGTCCGATGCCAACGACGGCCGGGGTGACGGCTGCTCTCCCACGTCACGAGGAGCCCCGACCACCTCTGCCGCCTCGTGCCGCTCGCTAGGCCTCGTTTGACGTCGCACGACGTTGAACGCGACCCCAGCCAGCATGATGCCAAGCCAAAGCGTCAGCTCGGTCGCGTAGATGGCCACGGCAAGGTAGTCTGGCGGCTGGACACAAGCTGGTTGCGGCAGAAAGGACGAGGGATGAGGGACGAGGGACAGTGGCTTGAGCTTCCTGCTCCAGTCTATCGGAGACGCGACAGACACCGCCCGTCGGCTGCGCAAACTCACCGACGGCCAGC
This sequence comes from Pseudozyma flocculosa PF-1, assembly GCF_000417875.1. Taxonomy (NCBI): domain Eukaryota; kingdom Fungi; phylum Basidiomycota; class Ustilaginomycetes; order Ustilaginales; family Ustilaginaceae; genus Pseudozyma; species Pseudozyma flocculosa. Next base: position 248,474 of record NW_006920874.1, read on the forward strand.
AGCGAGGCAAGATCGCCTGCAGCATCCAGAGCAACGAAGCCCCAGCTGATGCCACGCACCGTCTTTTGCTGCCAGATGTCGAGATAGTGCCGCAGGACGCCCAATGCCAGGCCGCACGCCGACAGCACGGCCATGATGACGAGAAAGGCGTGCGGCGCCTCGCCAGTCGAAGTGCCCCCCTGTGCAGACAGACAGCCGGCCACCGTACAAAGCAATAATAAAGCGGTCAGCTCCCATGTCACAACGAGCGTTCGCACCAGTCGTTGCCGGGACCGCACTTGCCTTGAATCCGACAACGACTGCCGCTTCGCACGCGCCAAAGAGGCTACCAAGGGCGCCGAGGGCCCAGATGCACCGTTTGGCGCTCCAGCCCTGGAGTATCGAGGCGCACAGGCGAGAGGCGTGGTCAGACCGATGGCTCTTGGAGCGAATCGCGACATGAGCAGGCGACTCACATGTGAGTAGTGCATCACCTGAGACCAGGTCGTCAGGCTAAGGCCCGTCAAGATCTGGGCCTGGACCTGGAGCGCGACATGCTGGTGGCTCAGGATGTTGTAGATGCCCAGGGGCAGACCGGCGAGGGCCCACAGCAACATCATACCCTGATGAAGCCCAGTCGTGTGATGCCGACGGTAGTTGAGCCAGATCTGCGGCAGGAGCTGGCGGCATAGGAAGGCAAAGGTGCAATGGGACGCCGCTCAGCCACCGACGGTAGGTCGCTTAGCCAAGCTCAATACGTGCGGCCGACGCACCTGGACAGACCAAAAGACCTGCAGCGCAGAGTGTAAGCAGCCAGGGTGCTCTGTGTAAGCTTGATACTAGGTGCGGGGACGATACAGGGTGCCGTGTAGCGGCCGCAGGAGACCGCAAGGTGCACTACTCACCGCGCCCGCGACGGCCATCGTCTGGATGAATGGCGTATCCGGAAACATCTTCGGGGACAATCTCAGCGGCAGAGAGGATGGGTCGCCGGGCGCTGCGATACCTGGTTGCACAGCTCTGATCAAGGGAGTTGCTTTCCACGTCAGTCGAGGTGCTGGTGGTGGGAGCAAACAAACAATTACGAGAGATAGTCACGCCGTGTGGAGGCACACGGTAGAAGAGGTGAACTCGGTAGCATGATGGCCCGAGGTGCTGGTAAAGGCGCCGCCCGTAGGAGGCCGTGAATTGGACGAGGCCATAGCAGCCCCCCCCCCCCCCCCCCCCTCCCCCTTTCCGTCTGGTCGAGCGTCGACGTCGTAGCCATTGGGAGGCAACTTTGCTCTAGAGCATCGCTCTGACCACCATCGCCGACAACCCTTTCCGCAAGCAGCCGCACTATTGAGAATATGACCCTCCCTCGTCGGCTTGTAAAGCGCTGCTCAGCGCCGCGGAGCATCGACCGACTTCAGCAGCTCCTTCATCGCTCCACAAACCCACAGCTATATCCGCTCGCCCACAGGTTTGTCAAAGGAGTTCCGCTCTACCAAGGCGCGTCCCTCGCCAGCCGGCTCGCACAGTCAAGTGGAAGCGAAACGGATCTGGCCGAACGATTGATGGACGAGTGGCACCATGTCCTCGGCCGCGGCCCCGGGGCTGTCGTGATCACAGACCTGGTTCCGACGTCGGCAGTCGACGAAGCGGGCGGAGCGTTTGCACGGATCGCCCAAAGCGAGCGAGCGGCTCGCAGCGGTGGTGGTGGCGACCACTTCGCATCATCGGGCGCCAACGTACGCATCTGGAACTCGTTCGAGAAGCTGGCAATGGACAGCCCTTCCACGTTTGTGCGGTACCACTCGTCGACCTTGCTCGATCTAGTTTGCGAGGCGTGGCTGGGCCCTCGCTACCAGATGACGGCGCAGCTCAACAACGTCATGCCCGGCGGAGCGGGACAGAAGCCACACCGCGACTACCACCTTGGCTTCCAGTCCCAGTCGCAGGCACAGCGCTTCCCCGCGGCCGCGCACATCGCAAGCCAGCATCTCACGTTGCAGGGCGCGGTGGCTCAAAGCGATATGCCCCTTGAGACGGGACCGACGCTCCTGCTCCCCGGAAGCCAGCTGTTGAAAAGTGGCTACATCGACTTTCACGAAGCCCAGGTACAAGATTGGGTGGGTATGGCCGGGCGTGATGGGGCTACAGGCTAGCGTTGACGACGAGCATTGACCATGGCGGTTCCATCCATCCGGCCTCCTGGCTCGCGGTACTGCTCTTGAAGGCGAGGGACAGCTTCGTCCAGCTTGAGCTGCGCAAGGGCGACGGCCTCTTCTTCAACCCGGCACTGATCCATGCAGCCGGCACAAACCGCACGGCGGACGTCGTCCGTTCCGCCAATCTGCTCCAGGTGAGCTGCCCCTTGCCGATGCTGTCTTGTCTCAGAGGGAAGACGCGATCAAACCCGTCAAATCCTCTGATGAGCGCTTACAGATCTCGAGCGCGTTCGGCCGGCCGATGGAGCACGTTGACCGGACCGGCATCACGCTAGCGGTCTTCACGCGCCTCCGGGCGCTCTATGCCGGGCAGCAACCAACGCATCCTTCGGGACTGAGGGCTCTCGTTAGGGCCGTGGCGCGCGGCTACGCTTTCCCGACCAATTTGGATCTCGATCGGCCCTCGCCTGACGGTGGGATGCCCACGACCGAGCAGGACCTGCTCTGGCAAGCACTTGGGGAGGGATGGCACGCCTCTCGCTTTGCCGGCGAGATGCAGAGGCTGACAGCCAAGAGGCCGGCTTCGATGTGAGTGCCGCACCCGCACGGCAATGCAACTTGGGCATGACTGCGAGCGAGATTCGTTCGGTAGGCAATTGACGTCCGTTTGCCGGGCCGCTGGACGGCTAGTGCCAGATGCGCTCAATGGCTTCGATGATATATTCCTCCCACTCGGTGCTGGCCCCGGATTCGGTGATGACGGCGTAGACGCGCACCAGGTGGTCCCAGCACATGGAGAGGTACTCCTTGAGCCGCTGCAGACACTCCGAGTTGGATGTATCGAGCGGATCGAGGCGCTTACGATGCTCATCGACATTGCAGCCATCTGGCACATGCCAGGCTGTGCCGTAGAACTCGCGATGCGGATAGGCAGAGGCGTCGCCGTCTCTCGGGCCGGTAGTGTCCTCGACGACGCGGAAGAATGAAGCGCTTGCTCGATAGTCTCTCTGTGACGTTCGGCCCTCTGCATCGCCGGCGGCCCAGAGCTGAGGCAGGCAGTAGGTGGCGTTGTAGTAGAGGTACGCCTCGAGCGCGGCCGTCCATACGTTGATGAAGCCGGTCTCGATGTAGCCACGGATGGACCACAGGCCAGCCAGGGGAGAACAGCCGATGGGATCGCTCGGGTTGGATGCGGCTCCCGTCAACGTGATTTGGTAGCTCTTCTCGTCGAGATCGAGGGTGCGCAGACGGGCGATGCGGAAGAGGACGCGCATCTCGCCGTGCGCCAGCAAGGCCATCACAACCGCGGCCCGAGAATCAGCATAGTAGACGGGGCCGCCCCATTCCCGTGCCTCGTTGAGCCGCTGAAGTGTATTTTCCGACCCCTCGCGACCAAAGTAGCTGCCCGGATCCGCCACGAGGCTTCTGTGTACCTCGATCGGTATCAAGGGCCCGGCGGCGCCGTCCTCGGTGTAGGCATCGGGCTCGACAGGGTTGCGTCTGGTCCCCGACTTGGTTTTGGTGCGCTCCGACTCGGCAAAGTCTGCCAGCGTACGGACAAAGACCCGGGCGAAATGGCGTATGCGCTTGCGGACCGCCCCGTCGTCTTGGTGGCGGCAGAGCTCGACTACGGTGATGCGTTGTGGGGTGCCGCGCGGTCCAGTGTCTACGAGCGACAGGCAGTCGACGAGGATGGACCACGGCAGGTTGTGGGCTTGGTGCGCCATGGCGGCTCGGCGAGGCTTACGCTTGGTCGGTCGACGGACAGACTACTATGCGGTGGGTATGGCGGGAAGACGCTGTCGAGGAACGCGGGCAAACACGAAGTCTCGCCTCCGCCAACGGTAAGCCTCGGGACTCGGATGGTCGTCCTCGCCTGCTGTCTTTCCCCTTTTCCCACCTGCCGCTCGGCGTCTCTTCGACTCGCCACTGACTACCCCTTCGTCGATGCCAACACCAGTTCAGTTCACCTTCTTTGCACGCCAACGACAGCTACTGATGCGTCATGAACAAGGGTCAACATCGCACGCCACGTCCCGATGCTGGCACTGAAGATTGTGTCGAGCGCTACGTCCTTGAGGAGCGTTGTTCGGGACGGGTTTCACTCCGTACCAGCCTAGCAGGCGACCCATCGTCGCCATGGCAGCTGGATGTGGACTGGTGCGGCGAAGCGCGGCTGGATCGAGTGTACCTCGAATCGTTTCTCGAGGTCTTTGACTTTGCACGGACGCAGGCGGGGAAGCTGCTCGCCTTCCTACAGCGTCACCAGCCGCATCTTCAGGTCGGCAGGGTCGGACTCGTATACGATGGCCTCGAGCCTCGCCTGCGCCTCGTCCCAATGACTGGCAGCGACACACAGCACTGGCAAGCAGTTCTCGCCCCCGAGGAGCGCTACGGCGACGAGAATCCCGACCACGTCGACAGCAAATCTGGCCCAAGGATGACTCGCGACGTGCTCGACGAGTGGAAACGACGACTCAGTCCTTACGAAGGCGCCGAAGACGACCTGACCTTCGATGGCCCGGCCAGCGATGACAACCTGTTTGCGAGAATCGTCAGAGGAGAAGAGGAACAGTGGAGGGTCTATCAGGATCCCTCCTCCGTGGCCGTTCTCACACCCTTCCCCAATGGCCCGCTCAAGACAGTTCTCGTCCCCCGCCACCATGCTGCGTCCGACGTCCTCGGTCTCGACAGAGCCGAATTCCTCGCCCTGCTCCGTTCCACTCACAGCGCATTGCGCATCTTTGATCGAGTCGATGCCATTGGTGTCGCCATCGTCATGGAGGGCTTTGAGATCGACTACGCCCACATCAAGTTAACGCCGAGGTTCCATGGCAACAAGTCTGAACGCTGCGCCTTCACGCATTGCTATTCGGGCTTCCTCACAAGCCAGCGAGGCCCAGACTTGGACGCAAAACAGGCGCTTGACTGCCATCGTCTGCTCGTTCGAGTCTGGCCCCGAGACTAGTACTAGTGGTAGTTCTCATTTCCCCGGCCTTGCCGAGGAGGGAGGCGCCGTAGGCGGTTGACTTTGAGCGGCCACCGCCTCGCCGGCCTCAACCGCTCCTCTTCCACGCACCAGAGATCCGAGTATTCTCAACACCGCCCTCGGCCGTGCACGTGTGCGCCCAGACCGGTGCGAGAAACTTCAGTCGCCGACCAGAATAGGGGCCAGCCCTGATCGGTCCGGCAACGAAGGGGTCGATGGAGGTGTGCCAGCACCATTGACTCGCAAGAAACGGAGCGGGATGACCTCAGGTCCCTGTGTCTCGACGCCCGTGGTCGAAAAGATCCGGATCTGCCGCGGGATGGCATCGCTCCGACTGCTTTGTTTGCCGCATGTGGTGATTGCGGCACCCGCAGCGATGCCCATGTGAGCTGAGTGCAATCTTGCGCGTTAAGCAGCGGGCCAGGTGGGGAGATCCTCGGGCGCTGAGGGCCGTGCGGCCAGAGGCTGGCGGCCATAGTACGAACGACGACATCCGACGAACGGAGGTTGAGGCAAGCAGCACGCGTAAAGAGACTTCCCAGAGCACATCACAGCAGAGTGAGGGGAACCGGACGGGCGCAAGGCCATGCGGCCCTTGCCCATCCACAGGTCATCCGACGACAAAGCTCCCTCCGTTGAATCTTCTTGCTAGGATACAATTTCAAGGAGCCGTTGCTCGCCGCGATCAGGAGCCTCCAATCGCGGAGGTTCCCTCATCCTTACTTGAAGCCGAGGAACGACTTGAGAGGCTCCCAGCCGAGGTTGAGCTGCGACGTGCAACGACGAGGACAAGGAATGATGGTCCACAGTGAGTGTGGAGAGGTCAGCAAGGCCTTGGCGCCGGAAAGTCAAGGACTCAAACAGAGAGACTAGCTCCTGCAATGACTCACGTTGTAGAGACCGGCGCCAAGGGTGACGAGGAGCGTGCCGGCGGCGCCGATCGGCCTGCCGCGGCCGCTAGCGTTGGGCGCGGTGATGCCGAGGGCATGGGCGACGCGTGAGAGGAAGAGGGTGGTGTAGGCGGCGTGGACAAGGCTAGTGGGGGCGCCGTTGAGCTCGGCGAGGAAGATGAGGAAGAAGCCAAGGGGTACAGTCTCGTTGAAGTTGGCGTGAGCGCGGACGGCCTGCTTGAGCTTGGTGTCGTCCTGCGCGTTGGGGCTCTTGGAGTTGAGTCGAATCGAGGGGGAGTCGCCCTCGCCCAAGGTGAGGCCCGTCTTCATACGCAGGCTGATGACCGAAGCGCCGAGATAGGAGTAGTAGCCTGCGGTCCCCGGTTGAGCAAAGGTAGAAAGGCACGAGACCAAGAGTCAGCAAACAGGCATCGACGTGATTGGTGTCAGGATACTCACCGGCAAAGAGAGCCGAGTGGGCCAGAGAGGCCTGGCGTGAGCCGTTATCCGGATGGATAGGAAAGGATCAGCTCGTCAGGGTCTCCCGAGTGGGTGCTTGGGAGCCTTCGTCCGGTCTAGCAGTGGAATGCTCACCGGGCTGAGGACGAAGAGAGGCATGGCGTGCGAGTCAGGAGGAGCTGTCCGGCGAGTCGGTCGTTGTGGTCGAGTTGGCGAGATAAAGTCAGAGGGCGGAGGCCAAGATGGTAGCAGCGGTGGAAGAGGCGCAGCAAGGAGGATGGTGGAGCGAGCAGGTGTGACGACGCTCTGAATGGCCCTGAAGGGCTATTTGTCAGGTGGCCCCCGCTCGACGCCTAGCCCGCGATCGCAGCTCCCTGCCTGGCCGAGGCCCTGCCTGTCTGCCTGCCCTGGCCCCGCTCACCTGGTCCGAGCCCCACCCGACTCCGGCCCTGCCCGCCTTGCTTGTCCCTCCACCTCGCCTGCTTGCTGCTCAACCTCTTCTTTCTCTCTCTCTCTC
>NW_006920874.1:256158-264642 GCF_000417875.1 Pseudozyma flocculosa PF-1
CTGGGAGCGCGCTCGACACCGAGGCGGTGCCAGGCCGTGCCGTGCCGTGCCACCGTACGGTGCCTGCTCGCCTTCGGCCTGGCCTGGCCTGGCTTGGTAGGCCTGTCCCGGGTGCCGCAATGCGATCCTCAGCGTTCTGGCTGCACGCACGCACAGCCTTGCCTTGCCTTGCCTGCCCTGCCCCAGGCCAGGCCAGGCTTGCTCACCCCGGCCCGCCACGACACGCCCCCAGCCTAGCCCGCCTGTGGCCTGCCCCGCCTGCCCATGCACACCAAGTTGCCTCTGGCAACTCTACCTTCCTCCGTCTCCACCTCTTGCCTCCTCGCGATCCTCCTCCTCGTCGACGAACCAAATCCGCAACGCGCACGACCTGCCTCCACCCTTCGCTTTGATACGCCCCATTCCCGCCGCCCCTCTATCACGACACCTCGCACGCGCCACAGCTACCGCCCACCATGTCTGCCCAGAACGAGAGCCGATACGACCCTTACATCCCCGCTGGCAACTCCAGCTCCAACCCCTCGGGCGGCGATGCCAACTTTAGCAACTCGAAGACGGCTCGGATCCACTCCGAGATTGACAACACCATCTCCATTATGCGCGACAATATCAACAAGGGTGAGCCCGCCGCCGCACCAAGGCCATGGCACCTTCCGATCCCGCCTCCAGCTCGCATCGCACGCTGACAGTCGGTTCCCGTTGCATCTCGCTCCGCCCTTCTTCTCTGCTCCCTCTCCAGTCAATGAGCGCGGAGAGAACCTAAACAGCCTGCAGGACAAGACGGGTATGTGCACGTCAAAGAGCCCCTGAAGCTGCCCTCTTGCCCACCGCCAGCGGCATTGCGAGCCGGCCTTGCCGCGATGCGTTCCTTGGACGTCGCTTTGCACAGGCAGACCAACCGAACGCATCCCCTGTCTCATGCAGGGCCGACCTGTACTGTGCGCCGGCACGGCGGGCGGCCAACCTCAGAGCCTCGCTGCGATGACTTACTGACGCTCAGTCGTGCTCGTCGACCATCGACCTCGCGCCCCTGATCCGCGAAACCGTGCAGACAACCTCGCCGTCTCGGCGCAAGGATTCCGACGCGGCGCCAACCGAGTGAGGAAGCAGATGTGGTGGAAGGACATGAAGATGCGAAGTGAGTGGCTCTGCTCTGTGCTCTCGCCAGCACCCTGGACCGGTGTCGGCCAACGGCAGCAGCTCACGCCACGCCCCGTCATCCCTCGTGTTCCGCTCTTGACCTTCTGTTTCTTGCAGTCATCATCATCGGTAAGCAGAAGATCCGTGGCTCTGCCTGCCTTGCGATCTCGACGACCCTCTCGACTGATGTGCCATCATCGACCCTGCTCCTGTGCTCTGGTCGATCCACCTGGCCGCTTCAGTCGGCATCATCATCCTGCTTTGCGTCATCATCAGTGAGTACGATTCCGCTGAAGCGATGACCTGGTGGCATGGCTGACCGGCTGTCTCCCTACTTGGCGTTTTTGCCTTTGTCCTCGCCCTAGTCCCCATCGTCGTCAAGACGACTTGAAAGATGGGCGATTCGAGAGCATGTCGCCGTCTCTTCCTGTCTACGCTGTTCACGCACCTCATGCCCGGGCACCGCTGCCCTACCTCTTCCTGCCGACCTGGCCGGCCCGTCCTCGCCTTTTAGGGGCCGTCCTGTACATATACCTATCTGTCTGAGCCGTGGCACCTCGAACCTGTCCCGTCGTCATGGCCCGTGTGTTGCTTCGTCCTCGTCCGAGGCAGTCCCCTGGAAGTGCGCAGGTGCCCGCCCGATCGAGCCGCCGTGCGACTTGCCCTCGGAACCTAGTCGGCTCCGATTCACGCTGTGAACGTCGTCTGAAGCGATGACACCCTAGCCTGTGTCGGGGAATCTTGAATGCGTTGTCCCGCCTCGGCATGGCCAGGCTTTGGTATGGGTGCGGCACGCTCTGAGGGGTGAACGAGGTGGATGACAGCCCGGTCCCGCCTGGCCATCGGCGCCCTTGTTTGGTTGCCCGATTTGCGTGCGCCCAGGCGAGATGTGAGATGTGGAGCCACCCAGCGCTGATTGCAGGCGGGCCGGGAAGAACGCACGATTACGAATCAAGGATCAGGGACCAAGCCGCGCCTGCCAAAAAGGTCCAGGCAGGCAGGCAGGCAGGCAGGCGGTTCAGCCAGCCTAAGGCAAGCCTTGCTTGTGCCTCCGCCGCTGCGTGTCACACAGCCTTGCTTTCATCCCGAACTCGCCATCGGCCTCCCCTCGTTATCCTCCCCATTCTCGTCCTCCCCATTCTCGTCACCCTCCTCAACGCCTCGACTCCTGATAATTCTGACCTCCTATCGGTCCTTGATCTGGTCGACAGCTCGAGTACCACAAGCTCGTCCCCGCTCCCCGTCACCCTCGATTGGACCTTGTCACCCACCCGTTCAGCATGCTCGCCGCTCCTGGTCGCGCGGCTCTGGTCCGCGCCCGGGCGCAGAGCTCGCATCTCGTATCCGCGCATCAAACTGTTACATCTTCGGTCTCGATCGCCAGCCGACACCTGGCCACCGAGGCAGCCGCGACGACTTCCTCCAGTGGCAGAAAGAAGGGCCCCACGGCTGTCCTTCTCATGAACATGGGTGGCCCCTCGACGTCGACAAAGGAAGAGGTCGGTGACTTTCTCTCTCGCCTGTTTCACGACCGCGAGCTGATCCAGCTGCCGTTCCAGTCTCGGTTGGCGCCTCTCATCGCCCGACGGAGGACGCCCAAGATCGTGGACCAGTATGACAAGATCGGAGGTGGCTCCCCCATCCTGAGGTGGACCAACACCCAGGGCAAGGCCATGACCGACCTGCTCGATCAGCTCCACCCCGAGACCGCGCCGCACAAGCACTACGTCGCCTTCCGCTACGCGAGGCCCTTGACTGAAGAGGCCCTCGATCAGATGGCAGAGGATGGTGTCACACGGGCCGTGGGCTTCACCCAGTACCCGCAGTACAGCTGCAGCACCACCGGAAGCAACCTCAACGAGCTGTACCGCGAGATCCAAAGGCGCAAGGCCCGCGGTGCGCCCGAAGGCGACATCCAGTGGTCGTTGATCGACCGGTGGCCCACTCATCCGCTCCTCATCGAGGCTTTCACCAACCGCGTCAAGGCAGCGCTGGACGAGTACCCCGAGGAGATCCGCGCCAAGGTCCCTATCATGTTTAGCGCCCACTCCCTGCCGATGCAGATTGTCTCGGACCGCGGGGACCCTTACCCTGCCGAGGTGGCGGCCACGGTGCACGGCGTCATGGACAAGCTGGGCTGGAGCAACCCGTACCGCGTCACCTGGCAGAGCCAGGTGGGGCCGGCCGCCTGGCTTGGTCCGCAGACCAGCGACACGGTCAAGGGCTGGGCAAAGCAGGGTCACAAGGATGCCGTCGTCGTGCCGATTGCCTTTACCAGCGACCACATCGAGACGCTGTTTGAGCTGGACCAGGAACTGCACGAAGAGGCCGAAGAGGTGAGTCGCCGCCGTCGTCCGCCGACGCACGCAGGTGTCGGCTGCCGCCGCCTTGGCCGTCGCTGCTGCCGTTTGCTGACCTTGACCTCTGCCACTTGTCGCTCCTCTGCCTTTGCTTGCTCGTTGACAGCATGGTCTGAGGCTCAAGCGAGCCGAGTCGCTCAACGACGAGCCCACCTTTATCCGAGCCATGGCCGAGGCGGTGACGTCGCATCTCTCCGCGCTCGAGGGCACGGGTCGCAAGATCGAGGGCGACAAGCCGGGAGCTTCGGTGTGGAACCAGGGCTACACGAGCAAGCAGATGCTGCTGCGCTGCCCGGGCTGCGTCAACCCGGTATGCCAGGAGCAAAAGAGCTTCTTCGGCCGTGTGTCGCCTTGAGCCCTGAAGCCGGCGCGGCAGAGCGGCACGACGGTCCGTCGTATGCGGCGCTCTCGGTGGGGCATGTCGCGCTGCTGGGTGAAGGGGCGAGTACGAGGACGGTCGCTTTGAATAGAAGTACAAAATGAACGGGTGCTGAACAGGACACGGGAGAGAGAGAGAGGAGGGAGAGGAGGGAGAGGAGGGAGAGGGAGAGAGGGATATCACCTCGAGGAGCCTTTAGACGAGAGCCGGCGACGGCGGGCACAAAAGACCGAGAGCGGGCACGGGTGTCATGAAAGGGGAACGGGTCATGGCGTGGCACAGAGCCTTGTGCGTTTGTCCTGCGCTCGCCCTAGACAGAGTCGTCGTGATACACGAAGCGGCTGTCCTTGGGCGACTTGGGCGCTCTCTTGCAATAGCTTTCGTTGTCCGGAGGCACTTCGAGCTTCTGCGGGCAGACAGAGTGTCGGCGAAAAAGATTGGGCGTCAGCGTGGAAAGTGGTGATGGTGGCGAGGGCGACTCTTGTGCGACAAGGAGCGCTCACCTTGCAGCTGGCCAGCATGCTCTGGAGGGTGAGGAGGACGGAGCTGACGTTGAGGACGGGTGACCACTCGTTGCCGAGGATTGAGGCGCAGATGTGGCCGTTGCTGTAGATGTGCGGGTGGACGGGGGCCTTGTAGCCGTCTGTGGTGATGAAGACGACTTCTGGGCTCTCGAGCGGGTACTGGTCCGAGAAACGGAAGCGGAGGGCGAAGACCTGGTCGTGGTAGAGGCTGTCGCCGAGGACGCGGAGAGAAAACTTCCACTCTTGCAGGTCGTCGTCCTGAATGATTTCGACGCCGGTGGGGGTGCCCTTTGTACGAAGCTCTGCGAGCTCCTTGCCGAGGCGCTTGGAGGCGATCCTCATCTCGGTAAAGGGTCGTTTGGGGACTGTCGGATGGCAGGAGCTGAGAGAGGGTGCGACAACCAGCGGTGTGGGAGATGCGAAGCTGGGGGTCGGTGAAGGCGATGCGCCCTTGGCAAGGGACCAGCTTGGGAATGGAGAAGCGAAGCGGGCGCCGGGTCCCGCGCTGGACACAGAGGAGACGGTGGCGGTAGTAGTAGTAGAGCCTTGTATGCGGCTGTTGGGGAAGGGATGAGGGAACGTGCGTGATCGAAGGTGGTGGTACCGTAGGTAGCTCGCAGGAGCCGCTCCACTGGTCCCAGCTCTGCGTTTCAGAGAGGAGGGGACGAGGCGAGGAGGCGCCCAGCGGGGTCCAAGCGCAGCCCCGGCTGGCTCCACTTTAGAACAAGTTGAGATTTCCCTCAGCCAGCCAAAGTCACAACAGCCAACCAGGCAGACAGACGGACCGCCAGACAGACGGCCAGCCTCGCTCCTTGACCACCTCCTACCACCTTCAACCACCTACATAACCCTGCGCCGGCCCATCCTCGCCACACGGGCAACCGTCACACACCAGGCATCCCTGCAACAGCCTCGCACGTCAACATCACACCTACCTTCCGCATCGCCTTTCGCGCCCCTCCTTGCTCTCCTCGACAGTCGCCCACCCCACCAACCAGCCGCCGCGCCAACGGCTTCCCCTTGGGCAAGCCCAGCGTCCCAGCAATCGCCGCAAAGACCCGCCAGCCGTGCCCAGCTCGCACCCTCCGAGAGACCCAACGTCGCTCGCTCTCGCATGTCGCAGTAAGTCAGCCCTTGCCGCCTCTGCGCGCCCCCGCTCGCTCCAACACCTACCTCTCGCTTCTGACCCGGCCTGCGTCGCCAACCCCCCCTTCGGACCTCTGCACCCCTCTGATACACTAGTCCGCCTCCATCGGGGCCACCGCCCGGCACCATAAACATTGTCCCCATCCCTCTCGGTCTCTTTTCCGCTGCGATGAACTCGACTTCGGCCCCGGGCCCCAGCGCAGGCGTCGTTGGCGCTCCCGTCGGCGCCGACTTCCAAGCCCTCTTCGGCGCTCTGCCGTCCAGCCAGCCCGCAGCGTCATCTCCGCGCTCGAGGAAACCGGACGAGACCTCTTCGCAAGCTCAAAAGAAGCGCAAGGAGGAAGATGAGGCCAAGCTGGCCCAGATCTACGAAAAGTTCGAGTTCGACCCGCTGTGGGCGCGCCTCAGCGAGGCCCTAAGCCGCCTCAAGGGCGATCCCAACGCCGCACAGATCCTTTTGCCCCTGATCGAGGTGAGTCGCAGTGCTCGCCAGCCACCGAGCTGCCGGTCCCGCCCTCATTCATCCTCACCCGCTCACCCTCGCCCGCCCACTTGCCTCCCATCTCGCCCTACCCAGAGCATGATGGTGGTCTCGCAACACGTCGCCAACCCTGACCCGTCCTCCCCAGGATCACCGCCCCCGGCGAGCAATCCACCCCTTTCCAGGAGCCACAGCGGTTCTCAGCAGGGCGCTGAGCGTACGCCAAAGGAGATCATGGAGGCCAACTTCTTCGCCTTTACCGAAAAGCACCGCAAGATCCTCAACGTCATGGTGCGGCAGAACCCTTCGCTGATGTCTGGCTCGTTCGCGCTGCTCGTCCGCAACTCCAAGGTCCTCGACTTTGACAACAAGAAAAACTACTTTACGCAGCAGCTCCACAAGGGCCGCAGGGAGCACTACACGCCTCTCTCGCTCTCCGTGAGGCGGCAGTACGTCTTCGAGGACAGCTTCCAGTACCTCAACCGTCGCAAGGGGCCCGAGGTCAAGCACGGCAAGCTCAATGTCCGCTTCTACAACGAGGAGGGCATCGATGCCGGCGGCGTCACTCGAGAGTGGTTCCAGGTCCTGGCCAGGGCCATGTTCAACCCAGACTATGCCCTCTTCCAGCCCTGCGCGGCGGACCGCACCACGTACCAGCCTAACCGGATGAGCTCGGTCAACGAGCACCACCTGTCGTTCTTCAAATTCGTCGGGCGGGTCATCGGCAAAGCCATCTACGACAACCGCCTGCTCGACGCCTACTTCACCCGCAGCTTCTACAAGCACATCCTCGGCAAGTCGGTCGACTACCGCGACCTCGAGTCGATTGATCCAGAGTACTTCAAAAGCCTCCAGTGGATGCTCGACAACGACATCACCGATGTGCTCGACCTGACCTTCAGCGTCGACGCCGAGGAGTTTGGAGAGACCAAGATCATCGAGCTCAAGCCGGACGGGGCCAACATTCCCGTGACCGAGGCAAACAAGGTCGAGTATGTCCGGCTCGTCACCGAGCAGCGCCTGACCCAGTCGATCCGCTCCCAGATCGACGCGTTCCTCGAGGGCTTCAACGACATTATCCCGGCCGACCTGATCCGTATCTTTTCCGAGCAGGAGCTGGAGCTACTCATCTCTGGGCTCCCCGACATTGACGTCGACGCTTGGAAGAACAACACCGAGCTGCACGGCTACTCTTCCGGCGATGCCGTCATCCAGTGGTGGTGGAGGGCGGTGCGTTCATTTGACCAGACGGAAAAGGCCAAGCTGCTGCAGTTCATTACGGGCACCAGCAAGGTGCCGCTCGAGGGTTTCGGTCACTTGCAAGGCGTCCAGGGAACGCAGCGATTCAACATCCACAAGGCCTACGGCTCCGACCGCCTGCCGGCCGCCCACACCTGGTGAGTCAGATGCACCCGCACGATTCCGCTAGGCTGTCCGCGTCATCAGTCGAAGGCACCGCCCGCTGACCTCTTTGACCGAGAACCCCCCATCTGCCGCGTCGACAGCTTCAACCAACTCGACCTCCCTCAATACGAGTCCTACGAGAAGCTGCGTTCCTCGCTGCTCATCGCCATGAACGAGGGCGGAGAGGGCTTTGGATTCGCCTAGGCACCATGGCTGCCGCGTCGTCAAAGCGTGAACGTCCCCATCACCGCCTCTGTCCAGCCCGCCATGGTCCCTACCGCCATGGGCGCGGCCCCAGCGTCCTAGAATAGCGCCCCTCCACAACACTTGTATTCTATCGCAAATCGCAGCTCCGGCACCCGACCCACGACAGCTTGCAGCACATCCTCGAACGAATGTGCCGAATGCCTACAACTTTGCTCGGCGTCAAGGCCATCACAGCTCGGATCTGGCACTGGCGTCGTTGCGCCTGACCTCCCTTTCGGCAAAGGACACGAGGCTCTTCATGATGGACACGGCGCCTCCACGGTACGAGCCGCCGAACATGAGCGCGTCTGGCGCACGTTGGCGGCGATGATGCAAGTGGCACGACGTGAATCAAGCGTCAGCATTGCGGCGTGCCGCCACGGTCTCCGACTTGCACGAATGGCCCGCCCGAACTCACGATTAAGGCTGAATCGTGTTCGACAAGGTCGCGGGTAGGGCGAAGGTGTCGGTGAGCTGCCTTGGGCTTTTGCGCGGTGAACGTCGGCGACCACTCACTGGTGGTAGAGCTCGTACAGCTTGATCCTTTCGTCGTAGTATGGCTGGCACCTGGGCAACACAGCATGGTAGGCCTCAAAAAAGTCATTTGTGAATCCGCCGAACATGTGCATGATGCCGAGTCTGCGATTGCACACGGGGATGGGAGGCGAGAGGTCAATTCAGGGAGATAAAACGGGACCGGGGGGGGGGGGGGGGGGGGGAGGGACGGCGAGACGTCTCGTCACCCACTCTCGCCGTCGTTGTTGGCCGGTAGTAGCTCGATGGACGTGGGCGAAAGAGATAGAG
>NW_006920874.1:264902-269168 GCF_000417875.1 Pseudozyma flocculosa PF-1
GCAAGGACATCTCGTCACCCACTCTGCCTCGTTGTGGCCGTAGTAGCTCGATGGACTGGGCAAAGAGATAGAGGCAAGGCTTAGTTGGACATGCAGCGGTCGCTGTCGAAGCCCGGCAAAGCGGGGTAGACATGGCTTGTTGCTTACTCAAAGATGACGGGCTCGCCGGACGCAGCATCCTCTCCAACGTTTCCGGACCTTCGGCGAACCGAACCCCATGCACGCAGGTTCAAGGTAGATTAGCGCACAGCTGAGCGCAGGTGAAGCCAGACGTCCCCGCAAGCTCACCAGAGATCGCCGTGTAGTACTGCAGGTGATATCTTTCCGTCGAGCGGCTCCAAGAGCAGCGGGTAGACTCTTATCACCACGGTCCGATCGAGAGGCGTCAGCTACGAGTAGCAAGATCATGTTCGTGGGCGTTTGCACTTCGGCCTTACTTTTCTCTCATCTGTCCTTCGAGTGTCGACAGTTCGTGGTCCTCTGACCTTGCGGCGATCCTCTTGATCACCTCGCCGATCCTCCGATCTGCCCAAAAGTCACTCCACTTCTCCGTCCAGGTGTTGTCTTGCTCCTAAAAGGGTCGTCAACGTTGACAAGCTGGGTGAGATCGACAACATACACAGGGCTCGTGAAACCTGGTGGCACCATCGACTTACTGTAGCTCCGCAATGAGTGGGGACATCGAAGCCGAAGAGATTCCGATCATTACCGCCGAATTTGTGCATGTTTGCGAGCCTCTGTCCGAGCAGTCTCTGACCTCGACTGCCGACGCGGCCGTTCATATCAAGATAGTCGGTGACGAGGTATGCCTTTTTGCCGTCCGCGGCCACGCCTGCCGCGTGCACTGCCGGAACCAGGGACTCGGAGCCCCGGGGGCATTGTTCAAGGGCGTCCTTCATCGCTCGTAAGCTCTGGCCCTCGCCGACCACCTGATCGACTGGCGTCGTCAGCTTCGCAAAGAGCAGCCGATTTGAGGGCTGCGCTAGCACTCTACAAGGGCCCGCCGATGAGAAGCTCGAACCGAGCGAGGCGCAATCCTTTTCAAGGATCCGCAGAAGAGCGGGGTCGATGCTGGACATTGCTGCGGACGCTTAAGGTGGAAGCGACAGCGTTGAGCGGCAGAAGGATGACGGAGCTACGTTGCTGTTGGGTGGCGGTACGGTGGGTGGTGGTAGTGGGCGAGCACTGATGGCAAGCCGCGATCGGGCCTAAATCTTTCGACAGCCTCCACATGGTTAGCGGCAAAGATCCAACCAAGTCGGCAGGCCTGCGGTCCCCGACTTCGGTAACCGGAGATGTACTCACAGCTGCGAGCAGGATCCGGTCCAGGAAAATCGCACATCATAGCTAGGCTTTGGCCTGCGATTTCGGAAATCGGAGATGATCTACAGTAGGCCAGTTGCACAGGAGATTATTACACCCCTACAAACCCTGGGTGCCGTAGATCACCTACAGCATCTTTGGCCGTAGGGGTCCCTCACAACGCTTACTGTAGGCCAACCTTCACCCCCCACAGCTGTATGTATTCTACAGGCAATATGAGGCTTGAGTGAGTTGCAACACAGATCGTCCCTGGGGTCAAAGTCAAGCATGCCTCGAGACCTGCAGTCATAGCTAGCGTCAAAGGGCAGGTGGATTTTGGCTGTACGCCAGCCTACGGCCTGAAATCGGGAAATCGGGGGTCATCTACGCTAAAAAATGGCCGTAGACAGCCCTATGGCCAAAATCGGCAATCTCCTGTGCCAATTTGGGGCCGCAGGGGGGCCTACGGCCGGAAATTGGCAGGCATCCTGCGCCAGTTTCCAGCCGTAGGGCCCCCTACAGCCCTCTGCTGCCAAGGACGGCCGCTTTTTGCTTACATCAGCTCAGGGGCCTGCTGATGCGCGCACGCTGGCCACCCAGCCCTTTGCCAATTCCATCCACCCGCCCGTCCACCCATCTCCTGCCCTCCTACCACCACCACCCAACGCCACCTGCCAGCTCACCCGCCAGCCACCCGCCAGCACCCACCAGCACCCACCAGCACCCACCAGCCAGCCGTCAGTCCAGCACAGCGGCCAGGCCCTGCCACTCATAGCTAGCAGCAGGGTCGGGCCGGATTGGGATCGTAGGCAGGCTACGATCGGAAATCGGGCATCGAGCCCTGTCTTTGATTTTCCGATGCGCGGCCTACCTACAATCTAGCTACAATCCAAAATCGTAGCCCACCCACCCACCCTGCCTGCGTGCCTGCCTGCCTTGCTGTCGCCACCTCCGCACAGTCAATTGCGTCAATCATTGGAATCCTCGGAGAGCTCTCTCCGAGGATTCCGATGATTGCGACGCCCGCTCCGCTTCCGCTGCGGAGCTAGCAGGCAAGCCGGCTGGCTGGCAGGCTCGGGCGGGCAAGCTGGCTGGCTTGCAGGCTCGGCGGGTTGGCTGGCTGGCTGGCAGGCCTCGGGCAGGTGGCCGGCTGGCTGGCGCGCGCGGCTGACTAAGCTTGCGCGCGCGCCAAAAAAATGTGGAGGTCAGGCCATGCCGCCACCTGCGTGCGTGCTCACACAGGCTTGCTGGCTGGCGTGCGTGTGTGCTCACACAGGCAGGCAGCCTGCCTGACCGTTTGCCCGCCACGGTATAAAGTCTTGCCCCGCTCCACCGTCGCTCCTTCCCTCCCAACCACTACCATCGGCCCCTCACCCGCCATCGACCCTCACCTGCCATCGACCCTTGCCTGCCATCGGACCCTTCGCCCGCCATCGACCCTTGCCTGCCATCGGACCCTTCGCCCGCCATCGACCCTCGCCCGCCATTGGACCCTTTGCCCGCCGCCGCCACCTGACCGACATCAACCCTGGCCTGCCGCCACCACCCGACCAACGTCAACGTCACCCACCGGCATCAACGTCGCCGACACCACGCGTGTGCTCCGCGCCAACGCCACCAACAATGCCGACTCGCCGCCACAGTCAACGCCAACGCCAACTTGCCGCCATCATTGACGCCAACTTGCCGCCACCATCAACGCTGACTCGCTGCCACCACCACCGCCCAGCCGCCATCGCTCACGCGACCAAGGCTGCTTCTCGCTAATGTGAGTACCAAAGCTGTCCACCCGGGGTCGCCATCTGCCAATCTCGGGCGTCACGCTGACGTCGGTTCTCTGCTGCCTTGTTGCCTCTCTGCAGCATACGTGACACGCGCCACGCGCTTTGCGGACTACCAAGACGTCAGCAGGTGAGTCGTATCCTCTTTTGATTCTAGCGCATCGACAACGCTGCGCCTGGCACAATTCTGACAATGCTCCTTCTCTCCGTCTCACCAGCAGCCGCTGCCACCAAATCAATGCTGACCCCGGCCTGCCCTTGCTGTGAGTCCCCCCCCTGCTGGCGTAGGTGCTGCCGCCGGTTGATGGTGCTAATGACGGCCTCGGTATTTGCCAGTTGTACGCTTGTCTTCAGTTGCATCGTTGTTTGCAGTAGCGTAGATAGCGTATTTTGCAATCAAAGCTAGTGTACGTGATCAATAGATCGTAGCCTGCACTTTGGTTGTAGCCTGGCTACAATGCGAAAATTGTAGGTAGGGCTAGTCTAGCTACAATCTGAAAAAATCGTAGGCAGTATACGACCTGAAATCTGCACAGCTTGTCTGGATCCATAGATCATTTGTGTAGAAAGATCTCCTACGATCTGAAAATTGTAGCCTGGCCACGCCCAGCTACAATATGCCAGATTGTAGGTTGACTCTGCTGCTAGCTATGACTTGCCCAGCCACCCGCCAGCCAGCCGCCGGTCCAGTCCAGCACAGCCGCCAGCCACTTGCACAGCTAGCAGCTGTCAGCCACTTGCCCGGTGCAGCCAGCAGCCACCCGCCAACTCATAGCTAGCAGCGGGGTTGGGCCCGATTTTGGTCGTAGCCAGGCTACGATCTAAAATCGGGGATCGATCCCTATCTTCGATTCTTCCGATGCGTAGCCTACCTACAACTAGCTACGATCCAAAATCCGAAATTGGGCCTACCTACGATCTGAGATCGTAGCCCCACCTGCCTGCCTGCCGGCCTGCCTGCCTGCCACCTCCCAGCCGCGTCTCTGCCGCCTCTGCACCGTCAATCATCGGAATCCTCAGTGATCTGCTCTCCGAGGATTCCGATGATTGACGGCTGCTCCGCTCCCGCTCTGCAGCAAGCAGTCAAGCTGGCTGGCTGGCAGGCAGGCTTGGGCGGGCAAGGTGGCAGGCAGGCTGGCGCGCAAGCCGGCTGGCTGGCAGGCTCGGGGGCCGGCCCGCTGGC
>NW_006920874.1:269188-293032 GCF_000417875.1 Pseudozyma flocculosa PF-1
TGGCGCGGCTGACTAAGCTTGCGCGCACGCCAAAAAAATGGAGGCCAGGCCACGCCGCCAGGCTGCGTGCGTGTGTGCTCACGCAGGCAGGCAGCCTGCCTGACTGCCTGCCCGCCAGCTGACCGCCCGCCTGCCAGCTGAGCCTTGCCCGCCAGCGTGGCCTTGCCTGCCTGCGTGCCTTGGTATATAGTCTTGCCCGCTCCACCGTCGCTCCTTCCCTCCCGACCACTACCATCGGCCCTTTGCCTGCCATCGACCCTCGCCCGCCATCGGACCTTCGCCCGCCGCCGCCACCAGGCTGCTGTCCACGCCACCAACCTGCATCAATGTCGCCAACATCACGCTCGCGCTCTGCACCGATGCCACCACCTTTGTCGGCCGATGTCACCACCATTGTCGGCTTGCCGCCACCGCCACCGCCAACGCCGACTTGCCGCCACCATCAATGCTGATCCGCCGCCACCATCGACGCCAACTTGCTCGCACCTTGCACACGACGCCGGTGACAAGCAGCACACTCCGCCTCCACACCCGCCGTCAAGCCATCAGGACATTGTCAGGTGAGTCAAATACGCCGCATATGCCGCACTGATTGCTGATGCGCTCCTCTTCAACCGCTGCTGCGACTGCCACCCATCGCCACCCTGCAGCCGTTGCGCCCTGGGACATCCATCCCCGTCCTGCATGATCTTGGTGAGTTGACGACGCCACCCTATTGCTGGCAATACCTGCGCCTACTGCTGACCCCTTTTCTTCCGTTTGCCTCTTTCCACCTCCTTTCTGCCGCCTGCCCCATCTGCATGCTGTTGTACGCTTCCTCACTGCACAGGCGCAATCGTATCGTTGCTTCTAGTATTGTAGATAGCAATTAATTGATCGTAGCTTCCATTCTGACCGCTGTCTGGCTACAATGTGAATAGCGTAGGTAGACCGGCCTAGCTACGATCTGAAAATTGTGGCCTGTGTACGATCTACAAATCCACACGGTCTGTCCGGATCCATGAATAGTTTGTGTAGAAGGATCCCCTACGATCCAAAAATTGTAGACAGGCTACACTTACCTACGATCTGCCAGATCATAGGTTGGTCCTGCTGCTAGCTATGAATCTGGAAATTGTATATTGGCTACACCTACCTACGATCTGAAAAATCGTAGGTAGGCCCTGCTGCTAGCTATGATTTTAGACTGGCTATGCCTACCTACAATTTGAAAAATTGTATATTATGGCCAATTTTTCATGGACACATACGGCATTCTTGGCCGTAGGGCTGCCTCTGGCCCCAAACTGTAGAGGGCCTATCATAGCTAGCAGCAGAGTCAACCTACAATTTTTCAGATCATAGGTAAATGCACCCTATCTACGATTTTAAGATCGTAGGAAATCTTTCTATGCAAACAATTTGTGCCAGATAAGCATAGCTAGCGTCAAAGGACAGGTGGTTTTTGGCCGTACGCCAGCCTACGGCCTGAAATCGGGAGATCGGGGGACATCTACGCTAGAATTGACCGTAGGCAGCCCTACGGCCAAAATCGGCGATCTCCTACGATAATTTTGGGCCGTAGGGCTGCCTGCGGCCGTTTTTTGAGGGGCATCTGCGGCAATTTTGGCCCTAGGGCCACCCACGGCCATTTTCTGAGGGGCAGCCACGGCATTCCCAGCCGTAGGGTCTTGCACGGCCTGGGCCAACCACCCTACCCTGCGCAGAAAATGGCCCTTCCTCCTTACGTCAGCTCAGGAGGCCCTGCGCGCGCGCTGGCCCTTTTGCCACCGGCCCTTTGCAAAATCCATCCACCACCCACCCGTCTCTCCTGCCCTCCTACCACCACCACCCGACAGCAGCCGCCACCACTCGCCAGCCACCCACCCGCCAGCCAGCCGCCAGCCGCCAGCTGCCACCCAAGCCAGCCAGCCAGCCAACCGCCATCCGAGCCGGCCAGCCGCCAGCCAAGCGCAGCCGCCAGCCAAGCACAGCCGCCAGTGAGTCTGCTGCCAGCCCAGCTGCCTTGCCACTGATTCCGCTCCGCTGCTACTTCCGCTCCGCTGCCATCAATCGTCGGAGACGTCAGAGGAGGCCTCTCCAAAGTCTCCGTCGATTTTGACCATTGACAGCCTTCTTTCCGCCTTCCGCTTGACAGCCCGGTTGTGACAAGTGAGTTGCCACCACCGCTCCTTGTCTGCCGCTCCCTTGCACGCCGTTGCTGACTCCTTCGCTCCTGTCTCCCTTTTGCCTGCTCCTCCCTCACCGCCTTACTTGGCTGCTGACAATGCTCTGCCGCTGTTGCCTGCTGCCGCGCTGCCGCTCTGCCGCTCTGCCGCCGCCCTGCTGCCTGCTGCCGCCTACCTTCCTGCCTGCTCGCCCTGCCACTCACCAATGCTGTCGCCACGCTGCCACATATTAGTATTCAGATTTTGCAATACAATGCCCGTAGATACATGTGGCTGTGGGTTCGGGGGTAGACCTACGGTTAGCAGGCCGTAGGATGCCTACGGCCAAAAGTGCCGTAGGTCCTCCTACGGCACCCGGTGTCGTAGGGGATAAACGATCTCCTACAGCACTGCCATATCGTACGAGACATACAATTTCCAAAATTGTAGGCCAAAAGCCTGCCTCTAGCTATGAAGGCGTGCGGATTTTCAGGCCGTATACTACCTACAAATTTTCAGATTGTAGCTAGACTAGCCTACCTACGGTCTGAAAATTCATAGCTAGCAGCAAAAGTAATTCCCGATTTTTCTTATCGCACAGGCTGTGCGATCCAGGATTTGAGAGTCGTTATACAAGTGCGATCTAAAATCCTGGCCACTATGAGTGGATTTCAGATCGCAGGCAGAAAAAATTCAGGATCTCAGATTGCAGCTGATCGCATGCCTGCTGCGATCTGAGAAATTGCACAAGCTGGCTGCAGCTGGATTTTCAAATCGTTATACAAGTGCGATTTTTTTTGACCAGATCCTGCTGCTAGCTATGCCTCCGATCCCCCGATTTCTGGCCGTAGGTCAGCCTACGGGCAAAAACCACCTGCGCAGCTGAGACTCGTGATTTCGGAAATCGGAAGTCACCTACGCCAGGGCCCGTGCGTGAACCTGCTGTCCACGCCATTGGAGGGGGCGGCGAGCTGCGGATTCTGGGCCGTAGGAGTCCTACGTCAGCCCACTGGAGGGCCACTATGCACAGACAAACGTATGAAATCTACGCGCATACAGTCTAGGATAGGCCCAAGTATCACAGAGGTCACGGTCCAGCGATGGCGGCAGCAGGAGCACGCAAGCCCACCTAGGAACGGCGAGAAAAGCCGAAGCAAGGCGGGCAGGCGAGGCGGAGGTCAGAAGCACGACGAGCGATTGGCAGCGATGTCGCTTGCACACAGTCTTGTACTGGGCAGAAGACCAGTGTCGGGAAGAGACGATTCGGGCAGCAATAGCGCCGAGGCAGGTCGAGCGTTTGGTCTATGTACGACTGCACGCGATGCAGCCGGCGGTGGGGTAGCATGGTTGATGAGCGCCATGTTCGGTGATGATTCTGTTGTCGCCGTCTTGGTCGTTTTCAAGATGATTGGGAGGCGGCGGAGCTTGGTCGGAGAGGTGAGCAGCTGCGTAGGGCATGGCGATTTTCCTGGCCTGGTGCTGGGTGGTGGTGATGGTGGTGCGTGGGGAAGCCGAGGTGTACGGACGGCGATGCGCGATGCAGGAGGCCTTCGCTCGCAGGAAGTCGAGGGCAGGGGCAGGCGGGGCAGGTTGGAGCCGCGGGTGATGGGCCGGGCCAAGCCTTGACCGAGTGCGCCCTCTTTCGGCCAGGCATGAGGCCAGGCCAGGCCAGGCCGTGCAGTCACCACGTCTGGCCAGCACGGGCCCGAACGTGCTCCACACACACACACGCAGACGCCTTTTTCACGCAAGCTCCTGACGTCGACTTGACCGACCCATCCACTCCACAGTCTTGCTTGTTCCCCCCCACCACCCGCACCACCGCAGCCCAGATTCCCCGCGCGAATCCTTTGCACAACGCACCATGTCCAGCCAGGCACCCGCCACAGCGACGACGGTTGAGGAGTACACCTCGGCCAAGTCGCTCGTCAACCTGCGCAAGCAGCTCAAGTACATCGTCATTGGCTCCGTCCTCACCTGGTACTTCCAGGTGCCTGCCCACCTCACCGACGCCTTGTCGCTTGGCATCCGTACGAATTGGGAGGCGCGCATCGCTGTCATTGCTCTGTCTCTGCTGGCGGCGACGCTCCTCATCTTTGCCCATGTCATCTTGCTCCCGGCACGCGGCCATGCTCCCGACTACCTCCGATGGAAAGAGGATGTCCACCTCCGCTCTGCCATCCCTGCCCTGACGCTCTGCATCATCGCCGGATTCCTCTCGCTCCTCCTCACCCTCTCGCCCCTCGGTGCACCAGCCCCTCCGGGCAGCTCGCTGAGCACCCGACTCACCCAGGCAGCCACGACTGCCGGGTCCAACCTCAACTCAGCCTCCCGGGGCGTCCAGCAGCTCGCCTCCGAGGCCGTAAAGTCGCTCGGCCTCACATCCGCATCAAACCCTTCTGGAAGCCCCAAGTTGCTCGACTCGCTCTTCTCTCGCAGCCCCTCGTCGGCGTCGTCCCAGTCGCTTCTCGACACGCTGCACCTCGACTCGCTCGAGTCGCTCGCCAATAGGCTCGGCGTCAGCGCCGGCCGGGCCGATGAGCTCTCAAAGGCCTTCGCTCAGCTCAGCAGCAGGGCAGAGGACTGGGCCCAAGGCAACGTTCGAGCCATTGGCTGGACCGGCGCTCTATTGGCCAGCACCGGCGTGTACCTGCTCCTCTTTGGAGGCGTCGGCCTACTGGGCTTCCTGGCCCCGGATCGAGCCGCCTTGGCGGCCGGAAGCAAGAAGAAGCAGTTCTGAGCCACGATGTCCCGTCCACGAACCGTCGAGGTGCCGGGCCGACGTCGCACCGCAACCGCTATGCCTAGTGTCGCCTGAGCCTAGTGGCGATAAGCGGGGCCCAAAATGAAGGGACTGATTCCGCGCGGTGAGACCGAAAACTGGGGGATAAAGCGCATCTTCGACACAGATCCAAGTAGCGCAATAGCTCTGGAAGCCTCGTCCTCATCCTCGTCCTCGGCTCCCGGCCCAGCGCCCCTCCCAATGCTGCGCATCCCTGCCTCGGGTGCACTTGTCGACCTTCTCGGCCTACTCGCACGTGGCGACCGGAGCAAGCAGGGCGCCACGAGGTGGATCAGTCGTCGCGTTCATAGACGCTCCTCTTCGGCCTGGCAAGTGCGGCCAGATGTTCCTGCGCGGCAGAGGGACCGTGTCATCCGGGACAGATCAGCATGGGCCGCGCAACGACTCCGGAAGCATGTAGCTTGCTCACCCGGATCCATTCTTCCCTCTTGTGCGGAAGGTGCCTCCACATTCTGTACCTTTGATCGTTCTATCGACGCACATCGAGGACGCGAAAAGCATTACTTTTCTGGTCAGCCTTGGCGACATGACGACGCCTGACCGGCGGGCGTGAGAGTGGCACCTCTGGCTACTCACCCGCAGGACTGCCTCAATTTCGTTCAGATCCACCTTTCTCGCCATGTCGATCAGGGTCGCTTCTTCTTCCTCGCCTTCGTCATTGATGTCGTCGCCGCGACCATGTCCGACGTTGTCGTCAGTGGACTTTGCCAGAGCCTCTTTACGCATGCGTCCCCAGAACTCCACGAAGGCGGACTCTGCATACCGATGGGGGGGAGACAAAGAAGAGGACATGGTCAGAACCGGCCTCTGCAGGGGACGTCAAAGAAGCCAAAAGGTCGTCGCACCTTTGAGCATGTCAAAGAAATCTTGGCGGGCCGTCGCCTCGCGATCCTTGATCCACTTGCCGTACTCGTCGGCTAGGGCAGCCTCATCGCCGAGAAAGGTGCTCAGAGATGCACCGCCCATGCGTACGTCCTCCTTGACCCTCGCCAGCACGTCGTCCCGTTCGGCGTCCAGTTCCGGGGCATGCGTCTTGAAGACATCCCTCAGGGCGGCGCGGCGCTTCCGTCGGAGCCGCTGAAGGTGCTCTTGGTACAAGCCATCCTTGTCGCGGCGCGACAGGCCGGGAGCCTCGAATCGTGGATCGCCGGAAAGCTTTCCCTGGATAGATGGGGAAGACAGAGGCTCATCGGTCGCATCTCGGATCGCATCGAGGAGGAGCTGCTGGAACTGCAGGTGGCTGTCGCCCCGAGTGGCAGCACCGTACGCGGCCCGGTTGCGAGCCTCGACGGCAGCCCTTTCCCTCCTGACCTTGTTCTCCCTCTCACGGAGAGCCTGTCGCGTGCTTTCTTGCTTTGACTGCTGCTTGTCTTGTACTTTCAACGATCCTCTAGCCTCGTCATGCGGCTCGCCGGCAGCGCGGCGACGGCCTTTGAGCCATTCGGCGAACAGTTCAGCACGGCGCGTGGAACTCCCGACGGCATCGTAGCGGGAGTCGGTGTCCAGGTCTGGTGTCCTCTTGGCATCGCGCCAGAGAGCCGCGACGGCCTCCGTTTCGTTGCCATTGTTGCTTCGGACGGCCGTCTTTAGGTCGGCGGCGAGAGAGGTGGATAGCTTTGAGGAAAGAAGGTCGAGAAAGTCGGCTTCGGCGGCGAGTGCGGCTTTGCGCTTGCCTGCAAAACGTCCGAAGCAGCGACACTCGTCAGCATGCGTTCGATGCCTACGGCCTGATCCCTGCCCGATCCTACCTGGTTGTACTCACGTTCGCCTAACTCCTGCAGCCAGGATTTGAAGGCCCTCTCCCTCTCTCGATCATCCCGACCAAACTCGAAGAACCTTCGATCCTTCCTCCAGGCCTTGCGAAAGTCGTCGAACCTCGTCCGGGTCGACTTGACCTCCGATTCGAGCAGCTGACGATACTGTTCGAGCGCGTGAGATCCGAGAGAGCTTTCCGAGGCGCGCCCGTCTGACATAGCCTCGGGTGTTGCTGCGGCGTTGGAAGAGGCTGCTTTATTGCCGGCCACCTTGACCGCACGTTTCTCGCGGATCCTTAGCTTGCACCACTCGTTGAAGGCGTCCTGACGATCCCTGAGCTGTGGCAAGATAGAATAGGCCGGCTGATGCACAAACTTTGGAAGTTCCTTGTCCCACGGCGCCATCGGATTGACCTCGTTGGGAGTGTCATTGAGCGAAGTGAGCATGCGCATGAAAAGCGCCTTGGCCTCGTCTTGTGAGAGCTCGATTGACGGTGGTGGGATAAAGGGGCCGTGGTTGGGCCGCTGCGACGGCGCTGAAGATGCCGAGTCCGCCCCAGAGCCCTGAGCTGTCGCGCTGTCCGGGCCGGCTGCCGGAGGCTCGGCGGGAGGCGAAGCCTGCGGCGGCGGATGTGGGTCCTCGAGCAGCTCAGCCTCGGCGGCCATCTCGGCGGCCATGGCCCTTTGCCATGCTTCGTCGCCCTCGTCATCCGCGTCACCTTCGCTCTGTCCGTCCAGAGACTCGGCGACGTCCACCTCGCTTGCAGAGTCGACACGAGCGCGTTTGGCACCGGCGGGAGCTTCAAAGGTGGTCAGAGGCACGCCCTCTTCTGCTTTACGCTTAGCATCTGTGCCTGATGCTGAACCACCGACCGACTGGGTATCCATCTGCGTGGGGCTACGAGCCTCCGGAGCAGGTGGATCAGCGGCCGCAGGTGCGTCGGTTTCTGCCCGCTGCATTGCGGCCACCTGCTCCTTGATTTCGTCCGGCACGGTCCATAGCGAGCGTCTAGACTCGGTGTGAAAGTAGAAGACGTTGTCGAGGTTGGTGATCACGCGCAGCCAGCCTTCAGCACCGGGTATGGGATCCTTGCGTCGAGGTTTCTCCTTGCGAGGCTTGGGAAGCTGGCCGTCCTGGCGTATTGCAGGGGCCTCGCGGAGAGGGACGGCCTGTGCAAGGGCCGGGTGGGTGTATGTAGAGGTACCAGACTGGGCATGGTAGAAGTAGGCATGGCCCGTGGGAGCGGTGTGCTGCGTCCACCCCGGGGGCAATGGGGGCGGATTCTGCGACATGCCGAAGCGGGAGTGGCAGAAGGGTCTTGGCGTAGCCAGGAGACGGACGTGATGTCGGTGTGTTTTGCGCTCCGCTGCGAGTGGCGATCAACGAGGATAGCACTGTGATGGGCCTTTGAGAGCAAAAATCGACCAGAAATCGAGAGGCAGGGAGGAGAACAAGAGGTTGGTGGTGGTGGGCAGTGGGGACGGGGTCTGTGGTCGCAGCTGGAATCCACCAGGAAGGCATCCGGAGTCTTGTCATCGTTTCCCGGCATTCGGGAATCGTGCCAGCGCGGGTGGCGCCTCGTTGTGGAGGCAAATCAGCCTGGCTGCCGGCCGGCTCGTCGGACTCGCCTTTCTGCGCTCCGCTTCCTCTCTCTCTCTCTCTCTCTCTCTCTCTCACTCTCTCTCTCTCCGCGCACCCTTCTCTCCCTTTCCCCTCTGACAGGCTCATCTCCTCACACTCGACTTTGCGCAGCTTTTGTCATCCTTCTCTCCGCCGTACAAATCGCCACAGCTGCCCCTCTCCTCAACACAGGCTCAACCAGTCGCCCACTGCTTCCGCCATTTGCCCGCGGCACCCTGCGACTTGCTGCCTCACGGACGCTCACATCGAGGCAGTAGGAGCTTTGACAGACCTATGATGAATTCTCACGCCCGCCCACAGAGAACACCGCGCGACAGGGTCGTTGGCCCCAGCCTGCCTCCCGGCTTCCACAGGCACGCTTCTGACAGCCGGTACAACAGCGGCTCGGACACCGAAGACGACCAAGACGAAGAAGCCCATATTGGTCCGGCGCCCCCGCCTGATTCGCAATACACGGACGAGGATCATCTCAGCGCCGCCGCACGCGACTTTATCGAGCGCGAGCAGAGGCGCAATCGTGCCGCCGAGGTAAGTCAGTCAGTCGAGATTGCAACACACCTCGCCTTCCTGATCGATGTGGACCTGGGCGGCCCTTTTTGACTCCTCCTGCAAACCGCCGATTTCATTCGACAACCATCAGGAGGTCAAGCTGGCTCGGGAAAAGGCGGCTACCTCCCGGCCTGACTGGATGCTCGTCGCACCCACAGCCACATCATCGCTGTCCGCAATCGCCGCCGACCCAACCCGGCTCAAGTCACGCGGATTCGCTCAAAGTGCACCTCGCGTGCAAAAGACAAGGGGCCAGTACGCCGCGGATGGGGCTTCGGACGCCACCTTGTGGAACGAGACGCCCGAGCAACGCGTACAAAGACTTCAGGATGAGGTCAGCGGCAAACGAGCCCGTGCGGGCGCCGCCCCAACCGACGAGAACGAGGAGCTACAGCGGCTCATCCAGCAGCGGCGAGATGCCACGATTCAGGCCCAATTGGACCGGGACTCGAGTCGATCCGCTTCCCTGCTTGATTTGCACAAGCAACAGAGGAGGCGCGAGCTCAAGGACAAGGAGACGGACGGTGAGGCTCGAAGACGTTCGCCAGGAGATGCTAAGGGGTCTGGCGAGGAAGGTGGCAAGGATAGTCGGAGGAAGCACAGGTCGAGCCGCCGTCGATCGCGGTCGCGCTCGCCCCCGTCTCGCAGAAAGCGCGAGAAGGAACGCGACTCTTCTCGCGAACGAGCTCGGCCGTCGTCGTCCCGGGATCGGAAAGACGGCTACGAGCGTGACGAGCGCCATCGAGAGCGTCGCGAGCGTCGCTCGGACCGATACGAGCTGAGTGATCGCCGCTTTAGGGACGATGCAGAAGACAGCAACGATGAATCGGAGAAGCGACGGCGGCGTCGCGGCAAGGAAAAGGAAAAGGAACGAACGCGCGATCGGCGCGACAAGGATAGAGAAGGGCGCACCTCGTCGGATCGGAAGAAGGCGTCAGGTACGACGGCGCCCGTCATGTGGGACAGGGACGCGGCGCTCAGCGTAGGCGGCAAACTGATGGACGAAAAGAGTCGAGGACGGCTGGTACAGGACGCTGCTGCCTTGGGAAGCCGGTTCGGAAGCGGGTCGAGTCGGTTTCTGTGAGAGAACGAAGGGCAATCAATGGCAAGGCCGTGCAGAACACGGTCGGTTCGCCCATGTGAAACGAGGGACAGGCAGTAGTGAGGGTCAGTCACGAGGTTGTGGTGCGCTGACCCCGCGAAGGAGACGCGCGGATATCATGTCCAGCAGAAGAGTCCTCTGGCCAGGCAGGCCAGCAGCACAGGAGTGGCCACTCCTGTGCTGGCCTGCCTGCCAGGCCACTGAACGCGTTGCGCCCGCGCGCGCCTCTTCTTCTCCAGGGTCCAGGCGCAAAGAAAGCTGGCGCCCGGGCAGAGGCAGCCAGACGCACAAGCAGGCTGGCAGGCCAGACGAGGCCCGGCCAGGCCAGGCCAGGCCTGCCGGACTGAGGGCTCAGCTCGCTCGTCGTGGTGCGTGCATGCACCTTCTTGCTTCTTTCAGCGCAGCATCGCCTTGCCTGGTCTGGCCTACGTCTTCCCCTTTCCCTCGCTCACCTCTTCCACCATCTCGTGCGTGGCTCCTCCTGAAT
This sequence comes from Pseudozyma flocculosa PF-1, assembly GCF_000417875.1. Taxonomy (NCBI): domain Eukaryota; kingdom Fungi; phylum Basidiomycota; class Ustilaginomycetes; order Ustilaginales; family Ustilaginaceae; genus Pseudozyma; species Pseudozyma flocculosa. Next base: position 279,673 of record NW_006920874.1, read on the forward strand.
CGACCCTCTCCGTTCAGCTTGTCCACTCCGTCTTCATAACCGAGCCGCTCGCCGCCACGGCTCAGCAGTGCCCTTCTTCAGAGTCACATCCTGTCTGCTAGCGCACCTCCGCCACGCCAACCACCCTTCCTCCCTGCATTCCCCCTTCTTTCCCTATGGTCACCCAGCGGCCGAAGCTGCTACACGCCTAAGAGCGATCGCGGCTCGAACACTTCCCGTTCCTTTTGACTCAGCTGCTCCCATCAAACTCGGCTCATCACACCTCCGAGCTTGACCTGCAACCCCACTACCCGCCCGAAGCTCGATCGACCAGGAGCTGCTCCCTCGACTCTTTCGGGCATGCTCAGCCCGCCGGCTGCCGGTGCAAACACATCCAACATGACGCAGCCGCTTCCATCGACCTCTCTCCGGGCCACCCAACCTTCAAACTCTCTCTCCAGCACAAGCGCCGCCCTCTCGTCTCCGACGCAGCTTTCCATGAAGGCCGAGCACCTCTCACAGGCATCGGCCGTCCCTGGACAAAAGAGTGGCCGTAAGCGACCTCGCGACTCATCGCTCCCCTCTTCGCGCCGCAACGCTGCTGCAGAAGCTGCCGTGGACGACGAAGACGATGATGCTGCAGACGACGACGACGACGAGCAGGCCACGCGAACGCGCCCGAGGCATCACGTCGAGGTGTCCGAGGCAGATCAGCAGAGCCCACCACCCAGCCCCTCTGGTAATGCGCAGCCCGGCTCTCGCATCGTCCCGCTCGCTCAGAGGTCCGCCGACGGCTACCTGCCCGGCTCGATCCGCAGGGTGGCGCTGTACCAGTTTGTCACGTTCGACTTTGTCGAGTTCCGACCCGGTCCACACCTCAACATGATCATCGGCCCAAACGGGACGGGCAAGAGCACCATCTCCTCCGGCATCGCCTTGGGCCTCGGATGGTCCACCTCGGTCCTGTCCCGCCAAAAGGACCTGGCAGACTTTGTCAAGAGCGATTGCCAGGAGGGTTGGATCGAGCTCGAGCTGCAGGGACTGCCCGGCCAGGCCAACATCGTCATCCGCCGCACGCTCGTCAAGACCGACAACACCAGCGATTGGTTCCTCAACGGTCGCAAGTCGTCGAAGCGAGAGGTCACGGAGCGTGTCGGCGAGTTCGAGATCGACATCTCCAACCTGTGTTCCTTCCTTCCGCAGGACAAGGTGGCCGCCTTTGCACGTATGAGCTCGCAAGAGGTCCTCGTCGAGACAGAGAAGACAGCCGGCGACGCTAACCTCTTCAGGTGGCACACCAAGCTCGAGGAGCTCGGCAAGGTCCTTGCGGCGAGGGAGGCCGCGCTCGAGCAAGACCTCAAGCAGCGCGACAACCTCAAGGAACGCAACGAGGCGCTCGAGAGGGACGTGCGCCGATTCGAAGAGAGGGAAAAGATGGAGATGACCATCTTCCAGCTCAAGTGCAAGATCCTGCAGGTCAGGCACGACGCGGCGCGCGCCGAACTCGAGGCGCTCAAAGAAGCAAAGTCCGAGGTCAAGGCGCGCCTGAGGGCGGCAGAAGAGGCCGGCGCGCCGATGAAGGCGCAAAAGGACGAGCTCAAGGCCGAGATCAGGCAGGCGGACGGCTGGATCCGAGGGCAGCGCGAGGCCATGCACGGCGAAGAAAAGTCCATCACCCAGCTGGGCAGGGAGATCGACCGCCGCATCGGCGAGCTCGATGCTCTCCACGGTGAGATGCAAAGCCTGAAGACCCTGGAAGAGCAACGCAAGAAGAACATCAGAGACCTCAAGGCGGAAATCGCAGAGCGAGAGGAGTCGATCCGTGCAGGGCCGCCCGAGGTCGACCTCTCCGAGATCAAGAAGCAGCTGAGGTCGATCGATCAAGAAGACCGACAGGCGCAGGACGAGCTCTACAGGGTCGCAGCTCTCAAGAACCACATCTTGATGGAGAGCAACAACTTGGCACGTTCACGCGACGAGCTCAAGGCGAGGCTCGAATCCCTCGCAGACGTCAAGGCCCAGCGGCTCGAGACACTGCGACGAGCCGATCCCGCAGCCCATACGGCCGTCATGTGGTTGCGCGAAAACCAGGCCATGTTTCAGCAGCCGGTCTACGAGCCCGTCCTCCTCGAGATCAACGTCAAGGATCCGGCGTACGCCAACGCGGTCGAATCGTGCCTCAACTGGCCCCTGATGAAGACGTTCGTCTGCCAGACACGCGCCGACTACGACCTCTTCACCCGAGAGGTGATCGACAAGCGAAGGATGCGGGTCACGGTGGCCGAAGTCGAAAACATGGAACTCTCGAAATTCCGACCGCCAGCGAGCCCCGACCAGCTCTGTGCCCTCGGCCTCGACAAGTACGTGCTCGAGCTCATCGATGGACCCAGGGATGTCCTCACCCACCTCTGCAACACGGCGCATCTGCACACCATCCCGGTCGCCCGGGACGAGTCCAGGGTCGACATCGAGCGCGTGGAGGGCTCGCGCCTCTTCCGACGCTTCGTCATCGGCAGCACGACTTTCACCGTCACGTACTCGGCCTACGGCAACAAGGCGGCACAGACGGCATCGCGCTTCGTGACGCCAGCGCGCAACCTCGCGGGATCCATCAACGACAGGCTGAAGAATCAGCTCGACGGCCAGATTCGCACCATCCAGCAGAAAATCGCCGAGCAGGAGGCACAAATGGCTCCGTTGATCCAGAGCGAAGCCTCACTCAGAGCGGAAAGGGACGACCTTGCTCAACGCAAGGCAGAGCTCCAGAGCGAGAAGCGCGACAAGGAGAGCGTCAGAAGCAACTGGGAGAAGGTCAAGGTTGTAATTGGTGAGTCGCGTGAGGCCGTCATGGACCCTGCTGCGGTGCTCGATCCCCGCAGCTGACCCACAGACGCTGGTGGCGGCTGTGTGCATGCAACAGAGCAAAAGAAGAAGCGGCTTGCAAACGAAGAGCAGGCGCCGAGCGTCGAGGCCAAACGCCTCAGTTGCCTTCAAAGGAGAAAGAAGCTCGTCCACCTGCGCGCTCAGGTGGCACAGAAGCTGAAGGCCGCCGCGCTGCGGATGATCAAGCTGCAGGCGGGGCTGGACGTCCGGAGCCTCGAGAAACTGCAACTGGCGGCCAACCTGCGTCATGTCGAAAGCCTCGTCGAAGACCACCGCACCGCTCTCGGCGAGCTCGTCAGCGAAAAGGAGGAGGGTGAGTTTTCCAGGACGCCTGCGATCGACACGAGCGATTCAGCAGACTGAGGAAGCTACGGTCCATTTCGGCCGCACTGCACAGCCTCGCGAAGGCTGCAGATCGCCGTGACGCACTATAAGCGCATCGCCGAAGAGTCACACGCGCTTGCGAACAACGACCAAGGATTCGTGCCGGAACTGGATGACGAGGTGAGTGCTTCGTCGGCGTCCGAGCACCCATGGCGCCACCTCCTCTCACTAACGGCCCATGCCATGTGCGATGTTGCTCGTGCCGGTTTCCAGATCGAAGACAGTCTCGAAGATCTGCAAGCCAATCTGTCGCGACAGCAGGCGGCCTACGAGAACGCTCAAGGCATCCGCCCGGGCGTCAAGGAGCAGTTCGACGAGCGCAAGAAGGAGATTGCCGCGCTCGACAACAAGATTGCAAAGGCAGAGAGCGACAAGGCTGCGCTTCAGCGCAGGCTCGAGTTGACAAAGGTGTGTCTCTGCCGTCCCTCGCGTGACCGGCTTTCACCCGCTAAAGGTCACCGGCGGCTTCCTCAACCCCGCCGTTTCTTTGTTGCAGTCGAAGTGGCAGCCGGCGCTGGCTGAGCTTGTGTCGCGGATCAGCGAGAAGTTCTCGGCGGCTTTCGACAGTGAGTCTCAGGCGTGTGCAGGGCGTCGGGTGTCGCCTCTTCTTGCTGACAAGCGGTCTCGCAACTCGCTGCTCTTCCAATCACACCACAGGCATCGGCTGCGCAGGTGAAGTGCGCATCAAGGAGGCCGAAAAGTTCGAGGACTGGGGTATCGAGATCCTCGTCAAGTTCCGGGACGAGGCCTCACTGCAAGTGCTCACCGGTCAGCAGCAATCCGGCGGCGTGAGTTGGCTTCTTTCTGCACAGGCAGCTCCGGCAACTGCCTCGAGTGTGATTGTGTCCTCAGCTAACGCGTCGATCCGCCCTGGTTGTAAATGCCTCGGCGGCAGGAGCGTTCGCTGTCCACCATCATGTACCTCATGTCGCTCACGGAGCTGTCAAGGAGCCCCTTCTCGCTCGTCGACGAGATCAACCAGGTGCGTCGACGCAGAACGACCTCCACCCAACACTTTTACCCTGCCGAACGCGCTGCCTGACCCCATCTTTCCCGCCCCTAATGTGTTTGCCACGGCGAAGGGGATGGACCAACGGGCCGAGAGGAGCGTGCACAACCACATGGTCGACGTCACATGCAAGGATTCGGCCTCGCAGTACTTCCTCATCACGCCAAAGCTGCTCACCGACCTTCGCTACCACGAGAAGATGAAGATTCTCGTCGTCAACAACGGGGACTGGGCGTCCAAGCCAATAGGGCGTGAGTCCAAGGCAGCAGCGGGTTTCACGTCGTTCTCATCCAGGCGACGGTCCAGCACCCACTCAGGAGGCGCGGCGAGGGCTGACTTGCACTTGCACCTCGTTTGGGCCCTTGACCCATCCGGCCATCAGTTCGCAAGTATGCCACCAAGGCGCTCAGGACCAACGGCAATCAGTGAACGCATCAGACATGGGCAGCAGGGCCATCTGCCGCCTGCCTGACCTGACCCTTGCGGTCCTCAGCTCGGCGGCACGGCCGAATCATCCTTCCTCGAAAGCTCCTTGGCGCGAACCGAGCGCAGTCCATTGACGCAACGGCCACCGAGTTGAGCCCCCAGCCTCGTTCAATCACGCTGCTGCACGACCCCGAACGAGAGGCACATCTGTCGCATCGCCGACCCTTGCAATCTCATAGCCAGAGATTGTCGCCGCATGCAAGCGTGGCAGTGCGAGCGTCTGTGTCTCGACGGCAAGTTCGCCTCCGACTCTGCTGTCCTTGTTTCGCATCCGCGCGGCTGGATCTGTGGCGGATGGAGGCCACGCAATCGGCCGGCCCACGGCGACAGGTTTCGTCTGCATCCGATAAAAGATGCGCAAATTCGTGTCACGTTTGCCTGGCTTGCTACAACTACGAAGGACTCCGCTGCCAAGCTCGAGGTGGTATCATAGGGCACTCGGCTGCTTCTGTAGACGCGGACGTTTTCTCGATTCCTCCGTCCGGCTCCTGCTCTCCCGGTTCGCTCAAGCGCCTTGCGGCCACGAGCCTGTCCAAGACGCACGTCGACTGGTGAGCCCGCTGCTCCAGTGTCCTACGGCTGGCTGACCTCTTGGGGATCCTGACCATGCTTCTCGACGTACTCTGCAGCAGTGCGGGAGACGGGCGCGGGTGGTAATGAGTCGCATCAGCTAAAGCAGCAAGGCTTTTCGAAAGGAGCTAACCAAGCAAGCGTCGGGTGCAGGCCACTCACCCGTGAACTGCGTGCGAGTCTGCTGGAACGCCTTTCCGCGGTCCTCGAGGCGTCCGCTGCGGATGAGCTCGTCGATGTGCGCCCTCGGCTCTGCTCCACGTGCCTTGGCCTGTTCAGCCTCGTGGGCGACCAGCTCGAGCGCGCGGCAGGCGACCGTGAAGCGGTCAATGTGATTGAGACGGAGCATGCTCCAGGGCGTGGTGGTGGTGCCTTCCTCGACGTAGCCGAGGTACGCGGTCGGGCGACGACCGGTCAGGGATGAGAGGCGGTCCGAGAGGAGGCCCTTTATGGCCGAGGTGTAGCCGTGAAACGAGATCACCAGTGGTCGGTCCTTGGTGAAGAGTCTTTCGAAGTCGTCATCGGTGAGGGCATGAGGGTGGATCGAGGCCTCCGCGAGGATCATGAGGTCGGTCACGTTGACGACACGCACGCGCAGCGCAGACTTGGGGTCTTCGCGGAGCAGCCGAGACGCGGCGATCACCTCGGCCGTCGGCTCGGTACCGATGCCGACGAGGACGATGTCGGGATCCTCTCCGGCGTCGGTCGAATAGGCCGGCCAGACGGACGCGCCCGCCTTGCAGTGGGCATTGGCTTCGTCGGCGGACAGGTAGACGGGCGTCTCGTGCTTTGAGCCAACGATGAGGTTGACGTACTCGCGGCTGTTGAGGCAGTGGCTCAGCGTCGACAGGGCACAATTGGCGTCGGGCGGAAGATAGACGCGAGCCACGTTGTGGGGCAGGTTGAGCACCGTGTTGATGAGGCCCGGGTTCTGGTGCGAGTAGCCGTTGTGCTCCTGTCGCCACAGAGTCGAGGTCTCGATGTAGGTGATCGACGGCACGGGCGCGCGAAAGTCGGTCTCCTTGCTGACCTTGAGGAACTTGGCGTACTGCTCGATCATGGTGGCGACGATTCCGAGGAAGCTCTCGTAGCTTGGGAAGAGCGGGATGCGACCGGTCAGCGCATAGCCTTGGGAGAAGCCCTGGAGCGTGTGCTCGCTCAGCATCTCGACGACCCTGCCACTCCTCTTTCCGCTCCTCCTGTCTTCGGCGGTGAGCAGGGCGTCTGCGTCGGCCTGGAAGTTACGCTCCTTGAACTCGTCGGTCTTAAGCGTGGCGTCGAGATGGTTCGAGGCGAGCTCGTCCGGGCTGAAGATGCGCAGGTTGCTCTTGTTCTGTGGCATCAGGGCCGCGAGGTAGTCGCCGCAAGCGACCATCGCCGAGGCCTGCGACATCTTGCCGCTCGACTCGTCCTTGCCCGCCTTGGCCATGAAGGCGGCGGTGCCGACGTCGTCGAGGCCCGCCGATCGGGTGTAGATCTCGTCGAGCTGGCCCATCTTTAGACGGTCGTCCCTGGGCAGAATTCGCGTGACGAGCGGGTCGATGGACAGGCCGCCCTGGCCGTTGGTGGTGAACCACTTGCTCGGCGAGTACGACAGGAGCCAGTCCTGGAGGAGCTGCAGGTGCTCGTCGTTTCCCTCGGGCTGGACCTTGATGGGGATCTGATGGCTGCGGAAGCTGCCCTCGACCTTGGAGCCGTCGACGGTCTGCGGGCAGCCCCAGCCTTTGGGAGTCGAGAGGATAATCATCGGCCAGCGAGGCTTGCGGATGGGCTCGCCGTTCCTGGCGGCAGCCTGGATCTTGCGAATCTCGGCATAGGCCCAGTCGATACTGACCGCCATGTCGATGTCGACGGAGCGGGCGCGTTCATCGCCGGGCTGGGTGTGCTCGTTGCCGAGGTGGCGGTAGTAGTCGACAACGCGGACCTGGTAGCCGTAGCCGGAGAAGAGGGTGACCAGCTCGGCCTCGTCCATGCTGCCAAAGATGGTCTTCTCCGAGATCTTGAAGCGGTTGAGGTGGAGGATGGGCAAGACCGCGCCAGACTCTGCCGGATCGATGAACTTGTGGGCGTGCCACGCGGCGGCGGTGGGTCCAGTCTCTGCCTCTCCATCACCGATGACGGCGACCGTGATGAGGTCGGGCAGGTCCTGCACACTGCCGTATGCGACGGCGAGGGCGTAGCCGAGCTCTCCGCCTTCGTGGATGGCGCCCGGGGTGGTGGCGGTTACGTGGCTGGGGCGAACGGTGTTGGGCCAGCTGAAGTTTTTGACAAAGCGCTCCAGGCCCTGGTGGGTGAGGCTCTCGTCTGGGTAGAAGCGCGAGATGGATCCTTCGAGGTAGAGGGTGGAAAGGATGGCGGGAGCTCCGTGACCGGGGCCTGTCACGAAGAGGAAGCGCCTGCGATCGGCGTCGCCGTCGTTGTCGTGCGTGGCGGCGGTGCCGGCGGCGGGTTGGGGGGCCTGGCTGCGCGAGATGAGGGCGGTGATGTGGGTGTAGGCGAAGATGAGCCCCGGGCAGGTGCCCCAGTGGCCGAGGAGGCGCTTTTTGACGTCGCGCTGGTAGTCGAGGGGCTGCTGGGCGAGGGCGTTGTTGAGGAGGTAGATTTGGGCGAGAGCGAGGTAGTTTGCGGCCTTTTGAAAGGCGGCGATTGAGTCGAGGTCGTAGGCGGTGGCGTGGGCGTCTGCCGGCGAGGGCAGCGCGAGATCAACCTTGAGCTGAGAGAGGCTCTTGTCAAAATCGAGGCCCGAGGCCATCAAGCCGTAGTCGGGTGGGGCCGTCATGGGGGCGAGCGAGTGCGTGGGCGGATGGTCGAGGGTCGAGCCAAGGGCAGGTCGTGTGATGACAAAAGGGATCAACGAGAGCGGGTACGGTGGTACAGCTGGCCAGCAAGAGGATGCAGCCGATTGAAGGGGGAAGCAAGGTGAGGGAGAGAAGGAAGAGGGCGAGGGAGTGAAGCGACCCGGGTCAGAGAGAGGGGGGTTTATATGGGACCGCCTAGATGTAGGTAGGTCTGTGCAGCCCGCGCGTCAGGCCAGCTAGAGGACTAGCTAGAGTATTACAGTTCGTAGCTAGCTAGTACGAGTGTACCGTGCGTAGTAGTGATGGCGATGCGAGAAGTGACTCAGCACCCGCGGCAGCATTATTATGCATGGTCCAGTGCGCACGCGTACCTTGGATTGCCGTGGCCTGGCAGGCGGCCGGATGGTGGCGAACGATGACACCACGTCCAGCTTGCAAGCAAAGACAGGCAGCCGCCGGCCAAGCCAGCGCATGATCGGTATGCTATGGTCTGGCGGCTGTAAGTGCGTAAGTGCGTTGTCTAGTGTGCGTACGTGCTTTTGCTGTTCGCTCGTTGATGGGCAGCAGCATCACTCAGCAGTAGAGCCACCAGCCTGGCTGGTAAGCCGCCGCTGCTGCTTGGTTGTGAGCAGCGGACAGCCTGTGGTACACGCACGTACGTACGCGTCCGTTCCTGGCCAGCGACCCCGGCCTGCCCGCCTGCCCGCTTGCCCGCTTCTTGGACCCTGAAGCTTAAGGCTGCCTTGCAGGATGGACCCTTGCGGCCTGCCGGCCAGGCCTGGGCCTGCCTGGCGCGTTGCCCGGCGGGCGCTGGCGCCCTAGCTGCACGTACTTGTGCCCAGCCTGGCCTGCTGCAGCGTGAGCGCACCGTCCGTGCAGACAGAACTCTAGTACTAGGTGCGGGGGCCCTAGCCTGGACCGTGCACCGCCAGGCCACAAGCAAGCAGCAAGCAAGCAAGCAAGCTATGTCAGATGCAGCTCGACGACAGAGCACCACGCACTTGGCCTACTTGGCCTGGCCTGGTCTGGCTTAACTTGCTACGCTGCCTCGTCAGTCACCGGCTCGTCAGGGCTCGCGCTCGTTGGCCAGGTCGACCGCGCCTGGCTCGCTCACTCTTCTCTCTTGGCCCTGGCTTCTGCTGTTGGCCATTCTGATTCTCTCCCCCTCCTTCTCCGGGCCGCTTGCCTCTTCTATCGCTCCTTGGCTCCTCGCTCGCATCGACCTTTTCCGTCCCTGTCTGTCTAGCCTGCTGTTTCGCCTCGACTGCGCCACCGCACGGGCTCACCATGTCCGTGCAACCAGACTACCACGGCTGCGCCGACTGGCGCGCCATCGCCGACCTCCATCAGACCACCCTCGCCATCCCCGAACACCTCATCTCGTCCGACCCGGCGCTTCAGCAATGGCGGCTACGCGCCAACCAGGACCTCGAACCGCCCTCTGCGCGCAGCCAGCGTGGACCCTCTCTTCGCTCTCTCCTCTCTCACCCGCACACCGCTGCCATCCTCGAGGCGCCCACGCTACACCTCTCGCCGCCCGACTTGCTAGACGGCAAGGACGCGACATCGCTAGTCGGCCTCATGAAGAGCGGTGCCGTCAAGGTCGAGGACGTCACCCGCTCCTTTCTCGCGCGCGCAGCCGTCGTACACCAGGCCACCGGATGCCTCTCTCACTTCTTCCACGACCTCGCTCTGCATCGAGCTCGCCTACTCGACGCAAAGAGGGCCGAGCTGGACCGTCTCGGGCGACTCGACCAGCTAGGCGCCTGCTTTGGCCTGCCCATCAGCATCAAGGTCAGTCTGTCACAGATGCCACCAGCAGGCCAACCCAAGAAATCGATCCCTCGTCGCTCACCTTCTGCTTCCGACCTTCCTCGACCCACAACGCCGCTGACCGTCTTGCACAGGGCCACCTCCATTACGCCGGCAAAGGCAGTCAGCGTGGCTTCGTCTTCGACGTGCTCCCGGACCCCACCGCCCATCCCCTGGTAAGGTCCAACTTGACCCAGGAGCAGGTCGCCTATCTCGCCGCCACCCAGGGCGGCTTCATCAACGATCCGCCCGCCGACTCCCACCTCGTATCGCTCCTCCTCGACGCCGACGTCGTGATCCTGGCAAAGACGGCCATGCCGCAGGGAGTCATGCACCTCGACACCCGATCCAACCTCTACGGCCAGACCCTCAACCCTTGGAACCTCGCCCTCAGTCCCGGAGGTTCCAGCGGCGGCGAGAGCGCTCTAGTCGCCGGCGGTGGCACCGCTCTTGGCGTCGGCTCTGATATCGGTGAGCACACCCCTCGTGCACTTTTGAGCGGGTTAGTCGTGTTGCGAGCCCTTGACTTTGCTCGATCCCTGACCGATCGCGTCACTGCTTTGTGCCCTGCCTTCCCCTCCCCCCTCGACTCTCGTACTTTCATTTGACATTCAACAGGTGGCTCCGTACGCCAGCCCTCGGGCGTCTGCAACCTCTACGGCTTGCGTCCGACCACGCTGAGGCTGCCCTACAACGGTGTGCGCTCCACCATGCCAGGAAACGAAGGAGTCACGTCCTCGCTTGGCCCCATGGCGCTCTCGCTCAGGGATGTAGAACTCTTCATGTCGCGTCCTCAACGAGAGGACTCGGCCCTGGGCGCAGGAGCACAATCTCTTCCCCATACCGTGGAGAAGGGTCGACGGGCTTCTCGAGCCTTCCGCAGATGCGCCTCCTCGCACCATCGTCGTCGGCGTGATGCTCGAGGACGGCGTGGTTAGGCCGACTGCGCCCGTACGTCGGGCAATGACGACCTGGCTCAGCCGGCTCCAGAGCGCATCTGCGCAAGCTCGCATGCCGACCCGATTCGAGCTGAAGCTCTACAAGCCGGGCACACTACATCGGAGGTCGTGGGATCTGATCCGTTCTCTCTACTTCATGGACTCGGGCAAGCTGTTCCACTTGCTTGCAAAGGCCACGGGGGAGCCGCTGTTGCCCTTGACTCAGTTCATCCTCCAGCCAGACTTTGTCCGCGCGGCCCAGAATGACCTGGCCGCCGATGCCGCCGGAGATTCGACGCGCAAGAGGGACGAGATGTCGGCGACCGAGGTCTGGGCCATGGTGCGAGAGCGCGAGGCGCTGCGCAAGGAATCGCTGCGCCTCTGGAACCAGCTCGGGCTCGACTGCCTGCTGTGTCCCGTGATGGGCAGCGTAGCCCCCCGGCCTGGCAAGATCAAGTACTGGGGCTACACTAGCGCCTTCAACCTGGTCGACTATCCCGGCATCGCGTTTCCGAGCGGACTGGTGGCCGATAGCGCAAAAGATCGCGAGTACGAGGCTTCAGAGAGCGCCGCAGCCCAGCCTGGACAAGGCGCTGAAGCGTGGCGCTACGATGCGTGGCGCAGCGATCTTGGCGAGTTCGACCGGGAGAACCGCGAGGAGTACGAGGCGCATCGAGGCGTGTTTGACGGAGCGCCCATCGGTTTGCAGCTCATCGGACGGCGGTACCAAGACGAGGAGCTGTGCAAGTACCTCGAGCTCCTGGAGCACGCCTACCGCCGCGGCTAGCCGGGGCAGTCGCCCGCCAGATCAGGAGGCGCTCCAGGCGGGTACGTACGTACAGTATATCTGGTGGCAGATGATAAGCACATTGTATCAACCCTACCGGACTGAGACCTCTGCGCGCAGCCCTTATAGCAGCGCGTGCCTGTCCCTCTGATGTCGGTGGCCCCGTTTTCATCGTTCGAGGGCACCCGCGGCTGGCCGACGCGCCTCGCCCTGTCTCGGGGGGCGACCCCGATGTCGCACGATTGCCAGGCCGACGACGGCGAGAAGCATCGGCGGTGTCGAGTGCGCGGGAGAGTGAAGACATTCACTCGGAAGTGCACCGCCCAACTCAGATACAGAAGAGAGGCTGAATCCACCATGTCGACCATCCAGGCCGTGTGACGCCTGGTCGTGTCGGGGGTTCTATCTTTTCGCGGCCTGCGGTTGGGCGGCTGACATGGCCGGCGGTCCAACGAGGTTCGTACCAGCCGGCCGTGCAAACAAATAGAGCGAGCGGCACCTGACAAGTAACATGCCCATCCTACGCTTTGGCGGCGGCAACGGTTCCGACAACTGCGGCAACCATGATGATGTCGAGCAGCGTATGGATGGTGAACCTGGCCTAGCACCTCGATGAATGTATATACATATCAGATAGGGGCCGGTGCGTGGGGGCGGGATCGTCTCGGCACATGCAGCACAAACGGCGAGGCGGAGAAGCAAACATGCATGCTAATCCCTTGGCACCAGGAACCCAGCTGGGCAAACTCTTCGAGGGGCGAGCAGCGAGAGAGGGGGGCCGGGAGCAGTCCGGGTGGCCAAAACAGGAAATTAAGGAGGTCGCAAGCGCAGCCTGCGTGACGGGGACGGTGGACCCACAACGCGCCATCGAAGATGCCCGCCTCACACCTCCGCACTTGTACGCACTCATACGGCACATCCACAAAGGGCCCGAGAGGCACGCCCTCTGTTGGCGTTGTGCCGTGTGATGTGGCGTCGGTTAGAAGGGATATGAGGGTGAGGCCGGCCCGGCAGAGGCCCGGTCGAGGAGGGTAAGCAAGCTGTTCTATCGAGTCGCTTGGCGTTTGGGCTCGGGCTGGGTGTGAAAGCCGCCCACCGGCCAGGCTCGGCTCGGCGAAGGTGGAATTGGGGCGGTGTCTAGTGCGACACTGGGAGGGATCAGCGGCTCGACCAACCCTCTGCCCACTCGTCCTTTGTGCTGAGCCCTGGCCGGGTCAGTGCGGCGCCATCCACGACGCGGGCAGCGCAGGCGTGTAGCAGAGAGATTGAAGAAGACTACTCTGGCTTGATGGAGTTATCCGACGGTCTGCTCAGCTGCAACAGGCCCAGGCCGGTATGGGTAGCGGGCTGGGCTGGAGCGTGATGCATGTGGATGGTGGACGGGCCTGGCTGGCGACGGGGAGACCGACGCGGGAAAGCAGGCTAGCGCGCTGTACACTCTTCTGTTACGCCTGGGCCTGCAAGGCGGTCAAGGGGTAGCCCGGCCCAGCCTAGGCTCGGGGGCCCACGCGTGGGTGCATCTGCCACAGACAGGCCGGCCTCTCGTGCTGGTCTCGTGTGTGACCCGGCATGCGTCCGCTGTGCACTTTTTGGCTCAGCAATTCAAGCTCCAGCGCTTCAGGCCCGGCCGCCCACCCAGCAGAGAGGCGGTGCGGCGTGGGTGCGAGTCGACCTCTATCCCTCTCCCTCCCTCTCTCTCTCTTCTCTCCCTCTC
>NW_006920874.1:293229-306181 GCF_000417875.1 Pseudozyma flocculosa PF-1
CGTCCGTACCGACCGGCCCGGCCCGCCCGACCGACGACGAGGACGGCGGTCGGTCGGCGGTCGGTCGGTCGCGTCGTACCTCCTCTCCTCCTCCTCCCTCCTCTCTCTCTCTCTCCTCCTCTCCTCCTCTCTCTCTCTCTCTCTCTCTCTCTCTCTTTGTGTGTTGCCGGCCTATCTGCTGCAGCTGCTGGCCTCTCTCTCTATCTGTTGCCGACCTGCTCTCTCCCTCAAGCCATTCCGACCGCAATCGTCTTTGCCTTGCTTGCGACCTTTGGCCCGCCCGTTGCCTTCCTCTCCACACCTCAGGTCCGCGCTCGCTCGCCCTCCCGCGACCATCCTCAAGTCGAGATCCGCGCCCTATCTCTACTCCTGCCAGCCTCACCACCCTCGCCCCACTTCGTCAAGCACTCGACACCAACATCCTCTTGACCGGAAGCCTTATCGGCAGGCACCTGCACTGCTTTAGGCAGAACCGCAACCCCTCAGCACGCCGCCGCCTTCCCTACGTCTCCACCGAGTCAGCCCTCATCATCCGCGCCCAGCACCCGTCGCTCTCCTTCGCCCCAACCTCTCACTCACGTCCCGTCGCTTCACTATCTCCGCGCATCCGCCGTCTCCTCGACCCTTTCTGCTTCGGCTCTTGGCCGCTCGCATCCCCAGAGAGCGTCCGTGACCTTATCGAGGGCTGCGCCAGTCGAGAATGCTGGCAAGCTCTCCTCCTCTCGTCGCACCCAGCATCACCGAGTCGCAGCATCTCCAACACCCATCCGGCGGCCTCCGGCTTGGCTCCTGCCACAGCGACACTCGCCATGGAGCCGTCACCCCAAACCCTCTTCCAGGCAGCGCCTGCACCAGCATACGCTCCGGCTTCGACTCCCATATCGTCAACAGATCTCACCCGCTCCTCTTGACGCCAGACACACCACGCTCCTCGATCCTCATCAACCCCAAGCGCAACTCCTACAAGGGCTTGATCGTCGAACCGCCAATACTTGACCTCTTTCCCAACGGCCTTCGTCCAGCACCCGTGGTCAAACGCATCCCCGCCGTCGTCTCGGCAAAGGCCAGCGAGAGGGAGCGCGAAAAGGAGCGCGAGAGGGAGAGGGAGAGGCAAAGAGAAAGAGATAAAGACAAGCTCAAGAGCAAGAGCGACGAGCGCATCTGGGGAATCCCCAAAAAAGGCCCTCCTCCTGGGCCTCGGAGATCTCAACTTCAACGCCCAGGTGGCAATGCTGGGCGGATGGGGTCATGGCAGTGGCTCCGCAAGCAACCTCGTGTCTCCCGACGACGCCGCAGCCGCACAACAGGCCAACAAGGCAGGGGCACAATCTCAAGTAGCGGATTCTGGCAAACGTCCGGCAGCCGGCAGCGACGGCCCTGCCGTCGACGACGATGAGCCGGCGGAGAAGCTCGATCCCGAGGAGTTGGCCGCTCTCAATGCCATCATCAACACGAGGAGGAGCATGGCTGCTGCTCAGGCACTAGTCAACGGGCAGGTCAGCTTCAATCCCCGTCCAGCTCGAGCAGGAAGTCAGGGCAGTACCACCTCGGCGAGCACCAGACCCACTCTAGCGGATCTCCGAGCCGGTTCGCAGGACAGCGTTCCGAGCATGAGCTCCATTGGACAGACGAGCAGCAGCGTCGAGAGCACCCACGAAACACTCCCCTGCGTTGCCGTCGGACACGCCTCAGGAACCCCGTCATCTCCTGGCGAACGTCTGGGCGACATCGCAGCAGTGGGCTTTTCCGCGTCCCTGCTCGGTAGCAGCCCCAGCAGGCAGGCAAAGATCCGTTTCGCGCCGCTGCCCCAGGCTTTCGGGCCGCTGTCCTCAAAGGCCGACATGGACGGCGAGGCGCCCGATCGTCCCGACGCCACTGTCCACGTCGGCGACACGGCGAGAGTGCATGATCATGCGAATCGTCTGAAGAGGACCGATAGCAACCTAAGCGAGGACGTCGACAGCGACTCTGACTATGACAGCGACGATTCGTCGACGGGTAAAGGCAAATGGTAAGTCGTCGATGCTGAAGGTCCACACGCCCGAACTGGACAGCCGGCTAATCACACCGTCACAATCACACCGACATGACCGGCACATCGCGTCCGCAGGTATCTCATGGGGATGCCTTCCTCTGTCTTCAAGCCGGAGCACTATCAGAAAGCTCGCCGTCGCGGTCGCCATTCAAAAACGCCCAGCGTCAGCGGCTTCAGCAGCGGCGAAGAGACGGTCGACTCCAAAGAGGCGAGGGTCAGCCGGCGCAAGAGCACCGGCAGCGTGAGCGAGCTTCTAAGCCAGGAGTTGGTCCGCATCGGCTGGAGCCGCGAGCCTTCGAACGCCCCAAGTGACAAGGACGACGACGAACGCGGCAGGAAACCCGGCCGATCCCGTTCAAAGAGCAGGGCATCGTCATCCTCGCGCAAGTCGAATCGCTCCAGCAGCAGGAATGGAGCCCGCGGATCAGGCGATGAGGACGAGAGAGCGCGGAGGAGGGAGCTCATCCGGCTGGCCCGACCGGGTGGCACCGGCATGGTCACACTCGCTGACGGCACCAAGATCCGAGCACGTCGGGTCAATGATCCAGTCCAAGATCTTGGCGAGCCTGAGTTCAACGAGTGGGGCTTCGCTGGTCTCGCCAAGGAAGCCTCCAGGAGGGGCAACGGCACACGAGCCAGCGGCGATCTAACTGACCCTTACCTGGACGAAGAGGACGACGGGTCTGGCATGGCTTGGGTTCGCCGCCGCCGGAGAGAGAGAGAAGAAAAAGCCCTTCGAGAGGCTGAGAATGCCAGGATCGCCAGTCTGCAATCTGCTGTAGCAGAATCGGAGGTAGTCGCCGAGTCAGAGGCGGGCGACATCACGATCGACGCCAGCCCGGCTCCCGCAAGACACGCCAAACCTGCCCTCGCGGTCGGCAGTGCTCCCCCCACCAAGCCTTTGGCTGGCTCTCCAAGACCCGAAGTCCCCGCAGATGCTGCGGATGCAACTCCGATCGACGTAAACGCGGTCGCATTCGATGTTCAGGCAACGGATTCTGTCGCGGACAACGCTTCGGTCACATTTGAGGTGCCGTCTCTGGTCCAAGACAGAGCCCCAGCAACGACGCCAGAGACTGGATCGCTCTCCGGAAGCGGATTGCTCAAGAAGATCGAGTCGCGCGCATCTGACAAGGCCGCACCCCTCACGCCTGGCCTCGCGCTGTCGGCCGATCAAGCAGAAGAGATCCGACGGAGGCATGAGAACGAAGTGTACGCTTTGGGAGCCGAAGTGCTGGCTCAAAACCGCCGCAACGCCCAGCGCCGCGCAAGTGCGAAGGGCGCGGCGAACAGCACTCATTCGAACGCTCACGCACACCCTACCAAGCCCGGCAAGTCGACAAATGCGGCCTCCTCGTCTCAACCTGGCTCCAAGCTGGCTTCGAAGCCGAACTCTCGCGATGGCTCTCGCGAAGGCAGGCGCATCGACGAGCTCCAACCGCTGTCGACGATCTCGAAGGCTTTCTTGCCAAGCCTGCGCAAAGCGACCGGAGACAGCGAGCGGACCATTTCTCCTGGCAAGGCGCAGGTCGCTACCGACGATGTGTCGCCCGCGAAGCGAGCATCCGGAACGCGCCCTCAGGCCCTGTTGGTCGACGATGGGGTCCACGTCCAATCACCCACATCGTCGATCGTTGACATCCGCAACGCGAGCCCTTTGATCGAGATCAACGATGCTGCACCAATGAAGCGGATCGACAGCGAAGAGGCGCTCTCGAGAAGGAGCTCGACGATTGACCAGGCGACTTCCCCGATCGGGTCCACGCAATCCCCATACAACCTGCTTCAGGGCAGCGCATCGCAGGCTTCCAACCTCTCGGTACAGACGATGTCGAGGGTCGGGCCGGCGCACTCTCCGAAGTCTCGGCGGATCCATCTCGACCCGAGCGTCAGCGTGCCGGCGCCGTCGCCGTGGCTACCACGCCGGCCCGACGCCAAGGGCATGGCCGTGGTCCCGCTGCCACAGCTCGGCATCCGCCCCGAACGCCCGCACGAGGGCAGGGTCTGGCAATACGACGACGTCGACGACAGCTCGGATGAGTCCGACGGGGATCGGGGCACGCGACCCCCCGTCATGCGCATCAATAGTCACGTCGACAGCGACGACGATGACCTGAACGCCGAGGAGCTGGAGGAGGAGGAGAGGAAGACGGCGATGCAGAAGAAGCGAGCCACTACGCGGGCCGCCGGTCAAGAGGTGGTTTACTCTCGATCCATGGCAGTCGACGCCCGCTCTCAACCGCCGGACGTTAAAGCTCACAGGTCAAGCGGGGCAGACACAGAGGGCAGGGCAGCAACTGCGCGCTCCAGATCGGTCAAAGCCATCAACAGCGCCACCTCTCTGCGCCAGCACCCCGACAAGAAAGCGAGGGCGACAACGGCATCGACTAGCCACAAGGCACCTCGGGCATCGAGATCCCTCAGCAACGTCCACGCCAGCACATCCATGGCCGACATCCTCGGGGACGATGAAGAGGAGAAGAATCTCTGGCCAGCGGCGGCAGCCTCGGCGTCGTCCAAGTTTGGCACCCCCAAGCCCCGGCACATCCTCGTCAACCTACCCGGAGGACCGGGGATCTGGGACAGCAAAAAGGGCGGCGGCGCCAACGCAGTGGCCGCCATCAACAGCGTGGCTGCTGCCCGGGCCAAGGCGATCAAGGAGCGGGCCCAGCGGCACAAGTCGGCCGGCACGCGCGAGAGCTTTGAGCTCCCAGAAAACTGGGACGATGAGATGATGGACTACGGCTGGCCGCGCAGCCTCAAGGGGAGCCTCTACTGAGCCTCGCTCACGGCGCTTGGCCCGTCGTGGGCCGAAAGCGAATCGCTCGCAATCGTGAAGATATCCCGATACTGTTTCCTCTTGACACGATACCATATCCCTCTTCTGTATTTGTACATCAGTCTCCATCTTGTCCAAGCCACGGCCTAGGCAGGCTCGACATCGGCGTCGACTGTTTCCGTGCCGATGCGCGGCCATCGGCTCCCCGATTCACCTTCGTCTCCCGCCCCATGGGCCATCCATCGTCTTTCCTCCGCCTCCGCTCTCTCTTCCTCCACCCGGCTCTCGCGCAACTGGCAGTCGCCTATGCCCGCACCGCATCTCTACCTCGTTCAGCCGTGTTGAGCTCAATCCACGCCTTTTCCTCTTCCTTCGGCGTCGGCAGTCGGTTCCTGATCCGCTCTTGATACCTCGCTGCACCGATCTGGATGTCCTCGAATCAAACCCGTCAACTTGCAGATTCGCACGAAGCGAGGTTGAATGGAGTCGCATCGTGTGCGCCCGTATCGCGGCTCCAGCAGGTCAAGCCCCCCTCAGGACCATCACTTCTCTGCGGCTCAGGCGCCACCACCAGCTGCAGGCGAGTTGCTCCTCGCGTCGCAAGGATGTTCCTGTCGCCTGGCCTTGGCCGAGGCGGCCGAGCGTTGCTTGAAGCGCTTGAGCAGCGTGACCGACCTTGAGATGGACTCGTTGTGCGGTGCCGACCCCAGCTGGGTTGGAAACAGGGCGGTAGGGATGTCTTGCTTCATCAGTGGCGGCGTACCTCCGCCGCTTCCGCTGCCAACCGGCCGACCCGTTGAACCTGGGAGGGCGGAGGTGCGTTTCTGTTCGCTGCTAGAACGGCGTGACTCGGGCCGACGAAGCGGGACTGCTACTCCTGCAAACACGCTGGCGGCAGCTGGCCGGGACAAGGGGTTGTTTGTCGAGCTCGAGACTGTGTGTGCCCGCGAGCGGCCCGAGCTGTCCGGGCGGGAGGATGCGGATGCGCTGCCGCCCCCGCTCTGCAACGCCGTGGTTTCAGTCGTTGCTGCTGTGGCACCCGAAGGCTTTGATTGCAGCGACTCGATGCGCGTCGTTGCATCCCTTGGCGGGCGCTGGTTCGCCGATGTCGCCGTGGATGTGGTCCGGTCCGGATCCGTCGTTCTGGAACGCGCAGACCGGGACAGGGAGAAGCCCCGAGATCGCACAGGGCTGACCTCGGAGGCAGGCGAAGGGGCTCCGGCCTGCAGAGGACCGGTGGCGTGTTCGATTTCTCGGTTTTCAGACAAGTTCGCCGCCTCTATCGCCTGGCCGAGCTTGGAACGGCGGCCCGACGTGCTTGGGGGCGTGCCGGAGTTGAGTGGCGACGATGACCGCTTCGTCACCAGAATATTGACATGGAAGGGTTGCTGCTGCTGTTGCTGCTGCAGGTACGCAGCGCGCAACCCGTGCGCCGAAGTGGTCGTGCCCAAGCGCTCCGCATCCAAGCTTCTCCGGGCGTCCGGGGTGCCTGGTGAGCCCGAGAGCGTTTGTTTCGGAGCCTTGGACCCGGCGTAAGCACCCCGGTCACCGGACCATACCATGTCGTTCGACGGCGCAGCCTCGACTTCGCTGTCGCTGCTCCATCGATCGGCATCCTCAAACTCACGGGGCCAACCGGACGGGCGGAGCCGGGCCCGCACGAATG
Organism: Pseudozyma flocculosa PF-1; assembly: GCF_000417875.1. NCBI lineage: Eukaryota > Fungi > Basidiomycota > Ustilaginomycetes > Ustilaginales > Ustilaginaceae > Pseudozyma > Pseudozyma flocculosa. The sequence continues at coordinate 299,710 of NW_006920874.1, forward strand.
CGTTGCGGCCACCCTTTGTCTGCGCAAGCCGACCTGGCTGGACGGTGCCTCCGCGGCCCGCGATCGTCGCCCTGATGACGGCATCGCTCCTCCATCCATCCACGAGCTGCTGCACGTCCATGGAACCCTGCTTCCGTGCGACACTGCGGACGTGCGCCCGATTCAGCACGTTGAGGAGAGCGTCGTGATCGTACTGGGTGACGCAGCGCATGGTGATGCTCGAGCCAGAGGTTGGCAGTGTGAACTCGGACGGCATTGCCGCAGCCCAGCTGGCGGCGGAAAACGCCACCGTGAGGCTGCACGCGGGAATCTGCTCGAGGGCCGGCAGGGGAGGATTGGCTGCGTGAGCTGTTGCGGAGTCGATCTTGTCGCTGGTGATCTTCTTGATCAGGCTCAGGTGCCAGTAGCAGGCGCTTGGCGGTGCCGAACTCTCTCCTGCCTTGGGCTTCTTTCGGAAGAGGTCCATCTTCCATCCGCGGATTGTTACCCAGCGAAGCTTCCACGTGCCGATGACGGCCTTTGCGGCTTGGCGTGCCGAGGTGCTGGAAGGCTTGAGGACGTACACCCATCCTTCATAGTAAGGATCCAGCACGGCACCCTCGAGCGAGGCGCTGGCACGTGAGGACCCACGCACGGCCTCGCGCGTGATCCCAGCTACATCGCGGACCAGGTGGACGCGTTCGACGGGCGACGAAGACTGCAGCTCGAGCAGTTCGAACGGTCTCAGTCTGTAGGCCGCCACCGTCTTCCAGTCCTCGAGCAGCAGCCCGTTTGAGAACGAGTAGATGGAGAAGCGGTCCGACGCGCCGTGCGTCGCCTCTCGCCATTGCGACACCTCGTCGAGATTGATGCCGGCCAGCCGACCTCGATCCAGCCACGGCGAGGCAGCGCCGTCGCCGCGCGCGGCGCTGGACTGAGTCGATGCGGGTGATACGGCGATCGCGGATGCGGCCGAATTCTCCGAGGTAAATGTCTGCGACGTTGTCATGCGCAGAGGCGCGGTGGTGGTCGGCACGGAGCTCATGCGCTGGTGTGCAACGGGGCCAGCGGCGAGTAGAGCCAGACCGCCAACTTCTGGCGTCCGACCGACGTCGGCGGCAGTGACGGTACGTGATCGAGATCGGTCGCTGGGAGAAGTGACGGGCCTGAAGCCGCCGCCGCTTGGCGGCGATCTCGTCTTTTGCTGCGAGGTGAGCAGCTGCTCTTCCAGCTGCGTGCCCCAGAGTCCGTCCGTCTCGGTCGTGGTCAGGACATCCGCAGAGGATCCGCTGCTGACCGTGTCGGCCAGAGAGTGCGAGGACCGAGTGGCCGCGATGCAAGATAGGACGGGGCGCGAGTCGCCTTGCAGCGCTGACGGATCTAGTGGCTCATCATCCGAGGTCGAACCGTCGTCCGTGAAGGCACCAGTCCTGCCCGCATCGCTGTTCGCGCCCTGCACCCTTGGGCCCGCGCTCGACAGTGGGCTGTGGGAGGGTGGGACGAGGCCAGCGATGGCGCCATCGATGGATCTGCGTCCTGATGCCGCTGGCGAGATCGTGGAGCCTGCCACGGCGCGGCCCCAACCAGAGAGGCGAGCAAGCGCTCGAGCCTCCTCCTCCTTGGCTTCGGCATTGCCGCCGGCAAATGGGTCGAGGGGCAGCTGCATCGAAGTTACGGGTGCCCCCCAGGAGATGTCCCTGTAGGACGGGTCCGGGCTCCTGTCGGTGAACAGGCCTGGGCCGAGCTTCTCGATTGAGATCTGAGGCTGATCCGCCTTGAGATGGCCTTCCGCGGCGGCGCTCACTTCCTCTGCGAGGGCGGCCTTCGACTGGCTTGCGCTGCTTTCCGGCGTCGGGGTGTCGTCGGCCGTCGCTGCAGATGTCGGGTCGTAAAATCTGTTCGAGTCGACGTCCGGGTTCTCGGCATTCGGCAGCGAGGCGGGGTTGCTGCTTTGCGGTTCGGGTGGCTGCGGTACTGGTATGTCTTGACGAGCTGACGTGTCCGAGGCTGCAGAGCCTGCGTGATGAACCCTGTGACCGCCATGGAGGTTGTTGCTCTGCGGGGCGTGGGGCTTCTCCTTCCATCGTGACCGCGACGACGTCGCAGGAGAGGTGCCCGCCTGCCCCGCAGGTGCACTGATCTCAAAGGACCGCGCAGCGAGCCGCGGGAGGGAGCTTGATGGTCTGGGACAGGCCGCTACGAATGACTTTGGGAGCAGGTCGGAACGGTATCTTGCGAAGATCTGGCTGGCAGCGGAAGCGTGCGCCATCTTTGCTGCCGCGCTTACGTTGATGGCATCGTGGTAGAAGTACGAGGACTGCGTTGGGTCGGATTCGGGCGCGTTGGCCCTTTGAAGGGCGAGGTCCTTTATTGATCCGATGGTGCCGTTGAGGTGCACGTGGAATCTGAGCCAAATGTCCTTTTGGACTATGCGGACGTATATGGGTATCTTGCGGCGTCGCTGTGGCTCGCGATGGCTAAGGCTCGACGACGACGTCGTGGTGGCCGTGGCGGCTGTGGACACGGATGCATTGTTGCGCAGCGTCCGAGAACGGGCAAGCTCGACCGCGGTCGCGGGCGGGCGATCGTAGGAAGCGTCTAGCATCGTGTGCAACCCCTGTGCTTGATTCGTTGGCTGCCTGCATCGACTGACTGCCTGTGACTGGCCATCAGAACCCGGTCGAGGGCAGAAATGTCTCGAGTGTCGCGACAGCAAAGCGATTCGATGTCTCCATTCGCGAGCCGGCGGTGTGTTACTTGAACTCGAGGCTCTAAACGTGAGGCGGCGGTGTGAGAAGCGGGTAAGGCGGATCACCGTCGCTGTGCCATTGCTGCGTTGGGAGTCTCCCGGGCGCGAGGCTGGAGGCCGTCCGGGCAAGGGGCGGCTAGAAGTTGCGAGGAGCGAGGTGACGGACTGGCGCGGGTCGCAGGCGCGGGCGCGCACTGGTCGCTCGGCAAGGATTGCTGGCGATGATGGCGTCTAGCACGCCCGAGGTGCGACAGAGGGGACAAGGGGAGGGAGCGCAGAGGGAGGGGATGGAATCGGAGGTATGGACGATGGACGATGGACAGAAAAGACGAGAAGCGGCAGGATAAAGACGGGGTGGGCCAGCCCCATCACGCAGCCGGCACCTCGCCACGACCCGCACCGGCACACTTCCGACTTGAACGTGCGGATCTGGCCGGCATCGAGTTTGCATGGCCTGCTAAACCCCGATCCCGATTCCCGATGGCTCGGCTTCCTCCGATGCCGTCGAGATGAGGATGGCTGTGGGCTCACCTCTGAGCTGGGCCGGAATTTCCCTCCTGATTTTCGAACGTGCTTTTCCAAGCAAGCTTGAAGCTTGCCTGGCCTGCTGGCCTCTTTCCTCCTGTGCGGTCTGACGGGCGGACGGGCCAGGCTCTGCCGGCTGCAGAGGATCCGAGCAAGCGCGACCAAGCAGGTGGGCACGTCGTTGACCAGCTGGCCATCTCGAGGACAGGCCAGGCTTGGATGGAGAGGATGTCACCCTGCCTCCACATCACATGGTCGGCCTGCGCACCCATCCAAGCCCAGCCTATGGTCACATCGCATCATGCTGCGATCACCACAGAGAGAGGCAGGGTTGGTAGTACGGGCACGGATCTTTACCTAGCATACGTGCGTGTCATGTGCAGAAGCAGAGAGCAGGCAGGCAGCTACGTACGTTGGCCCGTCGTCGGTCCAGCCTGGCTGCAAGGTGGCAGCCTCAAAGTGTCGGGGCTCGAGCCAGCGTAGGCGGGCGGGCCTCGGAGACAGAGTCGCCACCGCCCGCCACGCAGCCCGCCTCTCTGTCTGGTCGTTGAGGTGCTACACTACCCTTGACCCATCTGTTCCTCTCGAGCATCATCGGCGGCGGGTGTAATCACAACTTAGGGTCAAAGATGCCGCCACCATGTCGGGAGGCGGGAGGGGAACCGTGCGTGCGCGGTCCAAGGCCGATCATCGGGCCCGCGGGCGAAGTGGCCGGCAGGGGAAAACTTCCAGGCCAACACCCTGCCCGGCCTGGCGCTGTGTGTTGCGTGGGTGCGTGTTGGTTGGCTGGGCCGGCTCTTGGCTGGCCGGCCTCCTCCCCTTTGCCGCTTGCTTGCGTGCGTGTTCTCTCGGGCGGGCGGACGGTGAGGGGGAAAAACAAAAATCATCGCTGGCTGTGGCCCGCGACCAACGAGCGGCATCCTCTGTGCTCGCTGGCTGGCCTGCCTGGGCCTGGCCGACCGACCGACCAACCGCCAGGGCCAGGGCCAGCCAGAAAAAGGTTCCGCCCGACCCTCGTCAGATCGCCCAGCCAGAGAGTCTAGAGAGGAGAGAGACAGAGGGGGGGAGGAGAGAGAGAGACACAGGAGAGGGCCACACACACAGAGAGAGGGGCCGGGCGACTTCGAATCACCTCAATCCTGAGCTGCCTTGCTTTGCCTGCCTGCCGACTCTCTCCTTCTCACCCCTCCTACTCTCTCCCCTCCCCTCGACCTAGAGCGACCCTCGCCTCTCAAGGTATCTTGTCCACAGTCTCCTTCCTGTCCTCTCTCCTTCGCATCCAGGGGCAACAACACATCAACAGGCGTGCCGACACACCGGTACAACTGCGTGAGTACCGCCACCACCCTCGCCCTGCACCCTCGTCCTTTGCAATATCCCGCCCGCTCCTCTCCGACCCTCGAGCGAGCCCTGTCTCTTCCGGGCCCTCAGGAGCGGCGTTGCGCGGCTTGGTCACCTTGGCACACCTTAAGCCTTCTTGTCCATCGGTCAGCGAGCCTCGTCTTCTTACCGCTGCTCGGCAATTCTCACCCTTGCACACACAGTCCTCGTTGTGCCCTTCCGCCGACCCTTTGGCACTGTTTGGCTGCGCTTCTAGCCAACCGCCTCTCCCAGCCCAGAATCACGAGGACGCGCGACCCGGAGCTTGACCGGACCGACGTTCACGTTTAGCACGACATCGTGCAAGACTCTGCGGAGCTGCACCGGCCACCTGTACTTTTACCACCGTCCCCTCTCGTCGACGACCTCGACTGTGTCGACTTTTGAACACCAAGGTGAGTAGTCGTGCTACGGAGAAAAAAGGCTCTCTTGGGCCCTTGGGCGCCTCGCCCTTGCACGCCTGGCCAAGAACTGGACTGGCCTCCGTTCGTGGCATCACGGCCAGCCACGGTCCTGACCTTGGCCCACCTCGCTCATATCGCGTCCACCCACCCTGGGCGGATCCCCGCTACTTCTCGACAGACCGGAGTCGTCATCGGAGCTCTGCACCAACGACGCTCGCGTCTGCCGTTCCAGCTTGCTTTCCCGGTGTCCTCGGTCACGCACGCCCGGACCCACCTGCGTCTCGACCTTTTCATGGCCTTGCACGAAACTAGCATCCCCGCAGCATCACGCTTCTAAACCCACCAAGAGACCCTCGGACCGGTTCAAGCTCGTCCCTTTCCTGCCCATAAGCACGCCAGCCCCCTCTCTCGACCCGCCGCAATCTCATCGTGCAAGAACAGCCCGGGCCCCATCAACTTGTGAGTCGGAGCCGGCGGACACGCTTCCCTCTTGAGCGAAGCGCTTTGCTGACCCTGCACACCAACTCCTGTCCCGTTCCTCAGTCCTGTACCATTATCGCAAGCAGTGTACCATCACCCTCGCCAGTCAAGAGGCCAGGCCGCGTCTCATCCGCCCTGTCCCACCAGCAAGCCATCGCTCCTTCCCTGACAACTTTGGCCGCAACCAAGTCGGAACATCGTCGCTGCGCATCAACCCGAGCCAGCGCTGATCGACCGACGCTGGAACGCAATCGATCCGGCATGACCACTTCGGCCGCCTCCCGTCCGGGTTCCGGCGACTGGTCGCGAAACGCCCTGTCGAACGGCAATCGACCGGCACCATCCGAGTCCGCTACCGTGTCTGTATCGGGCTCCACGCCGTCCATCCTGCAGACATCGGAGGAGTCTTTCCGCCTCGAGGGCAGCGCGGCAGGCGAAGAGTCGTTCTCTTCCCCTGCTTCCTCTTCCGAACCCGTCAACGCCAACAACTCGGCTGTCGTTGGCCGAGACGAACGCGCTCGGGGCGACCAGGACGGTGTCGGTGCCGATGGTGCGACCCCGGAGGACCTCCACGCCAAGATAGAGAAGAAGCGCTTCGAGCACGAGCAGCAGCGTGCGCTTCAGCGAAAGGCGTTTGAGCAGCAAATGGCTCTGCTGGAGATGCAGCAGCAGGAGGAGGAGCGGACCTTGCTGGAACAGCAGCAGCTGAAGGACCGATCAGGGCGCGCTCAGCTCGAGGATGTCATCAACAGCAACAGCGTCGCTGCATCCGCTCCGACGACCCCGCTCCGAGAGACCAACGGCGCCTCTCGGCACCAGCAGCTGCTCGGTGCCCGCCAGACGATCGAGGCACGACCTCACGGCCCTACCTTGCTGGGTGCGATGCCGTCCCACTCCGAGCCCGAGGAAGGCCTCAACGGCAGCAATGTTCCAGGTCTGGCCCCCTCTTCGGCCA
>NW_006920874.1:306491-331126 GCF_000417875.1 Pseudozyma flocculosa PF-1
ACCGTCAGCTATCATCGATCGATGCCAGCGTCGCGCCGACAGAGCCAGGACGGCCACCCCGACACCGCTCCGCAGGGCAGGCTCGCTGCCGCCCTCGCGAGTCAGCGCCGAGCGACCCCGCAGCAGGACCTCTCCGGCGCTTTCGACAAGATGGTCCTCAGCTCGGGTCCCCGCGGTGGCCTAGCGGCCGCCCATCTGCGGGCGCAGCTCGCCCAGCAGGATGCACCGCGATCGTCGAGTGCCGCACCCCTGACTTCTATCCGCTCGAGCGACTCGGCTGCTACCACACAGGCCCCAGCCGTCGCCCATCCAGGCCAGAACTCTGCCCATCAGCACAGCGGCAGCGAAGGCTTCACCCCTGTCTTCAACGAGCGCTTCCTCTTCGACGACGAGCTGGACAACGAAGACTCTGCCTTTGTCAAGCGGTACAACCTTCACGAGGATGATGACAAGTTCCCGATCCTCGTCCGCCGTGACAGCTTCCCCGACGTGCTCTCGGCATCCTCTGCAGCACTGGACCTTGCACCTCTCTCGCAGGCCGCCAGAAACGCGCGCGTCGGCAGCGTCGGCGGCGGCAGCGGCAGCGACCCGACCGAGTGGCCCAACTTTGGTAGCGGCGGTGATGGAGGCCAACGTGATCGAAAAGCGCGCCATGGACAGGGCGAAACGGTCGCTGGTGGTAGCGGAGCTGGCAACGGGGGCGAGGTTCACATCGCGGACGGCCCCCGCCGCAGTGCTGGCGGCGGCGAGCCTGAGCGTGCCTCGCCCTCTGGCACCATCTCGCGGGGCCCCGGAGCCAACGCTTACCCTTTGCCCTCGCCCTCGCCCCGCATCCCTCAGGCCGGCAGGGATTCTCCTGCCATCCACGTCGGCTTCACCGCTGCTGCGGCCGCCTCTCGTGGCAGCGGCGCTGGGCCCGTGTCGCCCACTCCCGTCGGTGCGGGCTCCGGCAGCTTGACGAACGGATCGCGCTTTGCCAGCCACATGAGCCAGCCCCACGACTTCATTGGTCATAGCGACTTTGACCCGTTGCAGCCGCAGCAGCCCAACCCAGCAAGGAAAAACGATGGCGGCGGTGGCAGCAGCCTCAAGCCGCATGTCCTCGGAGCGGCGCGCGACGGTAGCAGCAGCTTCCCGAGTTTCAGCCTGGGAGCCTTTTCAAATGCTTCCGGGGGAAGCGAGAGCCCCAGCCGTTTCGGTCCCTATTCCCCGGCAGCCTTCGACGCCGATTCCACTGGTCGTGGCGGCAGCAACGGCAGTCGTCCCAACTCGGGCTTCTTTGACGCGTTCAACCCGGCCGCACCGGCAGCGGCAGCCCATCACCACCACCACGCGGTGTTCGGGCCGGTCCCTGGCCTGCCCATCGCCGGCAGTGGTGGTGCCGCAAACCTCAAGCATGCTCGCAAGGGCGGTAATGTAGTCAGCGGCGCTGCAGGCGGTGGCGGCGAGCTCGATGCCGCCACTCGGCTCGAAGACTTGCAGGGCGAGATCTTCGCCCTCTGCAAGGACCAGCACGGCTGCCGCTACCTCCAAAAGAAGCTCGAGGAAGGCCTGCCCAGTCACCGCGACATGATCTTCGCCGAGACCTTTCACCACTTCGCCGAGCTCATGACGGACCCGTTCGGCAACTACCTCTGCCAGAAGATGCTCGAGTACTGCACCGACGACCAGCGCAACCGGATCGTCGAGTCTGTCGCGCCGGAGCTCGTCACTATCTCGCTCAACATGCACGGCACCCGCGCCGTGCAGAAGACGATCGACTTCCTTTCGACCTCACGACAGATTCATTCGATCATTATGGCGCTCTCGATGAACGTCGTCACGCTGATCAAGGACTTGAACGGTAACCACGTCATTCAAAAGTGCCTCAACCGCCTGGGTGCCGAGGATAACCAGTTCATCTACAACGCCGTCGCCGCTCACTGCGTCGAGGTGGCCACCCATCGCCACGGTTGCTGCGTGCTGCAGCGCTGCATCGACCACGCCTCCGACAGCCAGCGCATCCAGCTCGTGGCCGAAATCACCTACAACGCGCTGACGCTGGTGCAGGACCCGTTCGGCAACTACGTCGTCCAGTACGTGCTGGACCTCTGCGACCAGCGCTTCACCGACGCCGTCATCCGCCAGTTTGTCGGCAATGTCTGCCTGCTTTCGGTGCAGAAGTTCAGCTCCAACGTCATCGAGAAGTGCATCCGCGTGTCGGACCCGTCGATCCGAAAGCAGCTGATCGAGGAGCTGCTAAACCGATCCAAGCTCGAGAAGCTGCTTCGCGACTCGTTTGCAAACTACGTGGTGCAGACCAGCCTCGACTACGCCGATCCAGTCCAGCGCATGCGCCTCGTCGAGTGCATCCGGCCCATCTTGCCCGTGATCCGCAACACGCCGTACGGCAAGCGGATCCAGAGCAAGCTGCAGCGCGACAATCTCGACCTCGGCCCATCGGCCGGTGGCGGTGCCGGCGGCATGCCCTTCTCGCTGCTCCAGCAGCAGCACCATCACCACCACCACCACCATCACCAGCAGCAGCAGCTCCACGCCATGGCCGCCATGGCCGCCAACCGCCAAGGTCCCTCGGGCAATCCTAGCGACTTCCTTGGGATCAATGCCTACGGACAGCCAGGCTTGCATTCTCTGCCGCCGCCGCATCACCATCCCTACCCGCAGGGCTTGCACCATCAGCAGCCGGGAGGTCGATCGCTCGGGCACCAGCCGCAGCTTCACATGGGCCCGCCGGCGCACCACCAGCACCATCAGCACCACCCCCACCAGCTCTATGGTGCGGGCGCTGGAGGGCCTTCCCAGCACCACCCTGCCCATCCCAGTGCCAACCACGGCCTTCCGCCGCCCCTTAACTTTTCCAGCCCCTCGACACATTCCCTCTACGGCGGCGGGCTCAACCAATTCCAGGGTGCCGCCCCGCATCATCCACCGATGGGCGTCCACGGGGCCCCTTCGGGCGGGTTTCCGAGCAGCTCCAGCGGCGGGTTCGGGCCCTATTGAGGCACCCCTTCGGTCGAGCAGGTCGTCTGATACGCGTCCTTAGGACGACGGCCTTGCCATTCGACCTGCCGATGGCGCCGGGAATACAGTGTCGCCCTCGAGATCGAGGCACTGTTGTAAAAAAAACCACCACCAGGAGCCTCTCCGTCTGCCCGTCAACGATCCCTACGGACGTAGGCTCGCTTTCCCTCGCCGCCACAACCGGGTCGACGGCAGAGCGGCGGGTAGATGTAGACGTCCCTCAACAAAGCCGCAAATACCCGGAGCATCTGTACCATTTCCCATCACTTATTCCCGTTTACGGCATCGTCACCTCGTCAGACCGCCCTTCACTAGACGCATTCATCAACCTCACCACCGACCACATCAGCCACGCGTATCGCGCTTGCATCGGCACAAGACTACGACAAGGCCACCTCTACGACGCCGTCCCCTGGATCTGCGCTGAGCGGCAGCCGGCTTCCTCTTGAAGCTGTTTGCACTTCCGGCCCTTGAGACTGAATCATCACGAGCACAGTCACCGCCGCTATCCACAACCGATCCAGCGTGCCGACGTCTTTGACCTGCAGCGTCGACCGGTCGCCGACGCGCCGCACGGTGGTCGTCGTTGCTTCCTGTCGCTGTGGGCCGCCGAGATGCTCGCGTCGCCGCACCTATGTCCTCACCGTCCGCCGCCATCGATGGTTTCAGTCGGGATACGGACGCAAGTTCCGTCCGAGGCTGCGGCGCCCAATGCTGCGGCACGCCATCGCGGGATCCGCCTGCCCGGGCAAACCGACGGCCCTGTAACTTTCCCCCCTGTTACACTACACACCATGCATCATGCTCCGACGTCCCGCCCGCCGCCCTCCAGCTGTACCCTTCTCCTTCCTCGTCCTCTTTTCCTTTCATCTCCTTGTTCTATCCCTTGTGTCTTGGATGTCTCTGTCTTGCCCTTCCATGGCTAAACCTGTCCCGGGGCAGAGGCAGGAGCCCGCGGCTATCGCTTGGCGCATCCCACGCCGTTAACGGGAGAGGCGACTCGGACGGCTCCCTCCCCTCTTCATTCCTCCCTCTTCTTCATTCAGCTGTGTACTCGACCCTGTCCATCCCCCATCTCCTCCCTTGTAGTTAAGTGTAGAACGCCGCACCATGTACAGAAAGTCCGCGCATAGTCTCGGCGAACCCCGTCTCCTTGACCATCCTTACGTCGTGCGTGCCTCTGCTATTGCGCGGCGTCAAAGCCATACGTCAACATCGCGAGGGGCGGTGCCGAGGGTGCACGCTCGCGCGCGTGGCAAGCCGGATTGACGATATGATGCCCGGAATCGATCCTGCTGCTTGATTGATGCGTGTGCCGCTGAGCGTGCATCACACTCAGGGCAGTCACCAACAACATATAGAGGTGAGCGAGACGGTGCCCGCCGTCTCGAAGCCGTTCTTTTGACCCTGCCCCAACTCCACGCGGCCATCCTCTGGTGGGCGGATTGGGCCACGCCGAGCGGAAGACCGTTGCCGGCGCCGGCGAGAGCTCGTCCCAGGACAGATTATAGAATCTTGACTTATCGACTGTTCAGGCAGCTGCGAGCGCCATCGAATCGTTTGCGCTGGCGATGGTGTTGATGATTATTCGTGTTTCGGAAGAGGCGATCCCGTCCGCATGGCCGTGAACGGCCCCGGACAAGCTAAGAAGCTTCAAGCTCGCCCGAGACCAGCGAAGCGAGAAGCCGCCTCGAGGATCGTATTCATCTGGGAGAAGAGTCTTAGAGTCTTGAGTGTGGGCGGCGTGAGAAGGAAGCAGGTTCGCTTCTCCCGTTAAACTTGGTACCAGGTCGGGGATGCAACCTTGTCCGCGGAAACCCCTTGCTTGCCTTACCTGGTCAGCCCGTCGAGGGTCACTCGTCGACTTCACGTGCTGCGTCTACATCTGCACGGCTCGGGTTTCGATCTGCTGCCGCAGCTTCTGATCGGCTCGTCCTTTCTCGTTGCACATCTCGGGCGTCGCTGCCAACGACATGGCTGACGGCGGATTGTCAACTTTGGAAGATCGTGGTGGCGTTGACACGGACGCACCGCCAGCGGTCCCATCGACGCATGCCTTTGCCCCGATCCATGGCCCCGATTCGGGGTGGCATCCCGTCAGATTACGGCAGGGCCCGGATCTCGGCAGGCAGGCATCACGTGGCGGAGAGCCCGCAGCCTCTGAGCCCTGCCTGCGTGCCTTGGCCGTGAACCGACGGCCGGTGGAGCCTGGCGCGTGCGAGCGCCCAACGGCTCGGGTCGTTTATCCGCCGCTGAAATGCTGGCTTGCTTGCCGCTCACCGTTGGCGGCGATGGCCGTATTGCGCCCTCGCCTTGTCGGCATTTGCTGCCCGTCAAAGGGAGCGTCCTGTAGCCTAATCATGCCTCAAAGGCGAGGGGCTCGCTCTCGGCCGTGGTCGCGATCTTTGTTCTGGCTGCTTGGCTCGCCGTTTCTCTGAGCATCGGCGCGGAATCCGTCTTGCATTTCGACGGACGGCGCCGCGGTGCGTTCCTGACCGACGCTCTGGCCTTGGCGAGGGCTCCGTGATTTACCGGGCCGGCTCCCGCGTCCCCCTCCGAGCACCCGGTCCGGAAGACGAGATGCTCGGAACCTTCTGTTGGCGTCTTGTCTGGCACGAGACGGCCTCGGCCGATGGCGGGGCACGTCGGCAGGCAGGCAGGCAGCCGTCTGCATTGATTCATAGATGGCCGCTCCGCGCAGCGGCAAGTTCCCGACGTGACGCCAGATGGGGCCTTCGACAGCCAAGAGGCTGCCAGCTGTCTCTCTCTCTTCAGGAACAACACGATGGTTTACGCCATCTGTCCGTGATGGGATAAGGGACGGAGGGTCCGAAGCGACTCTTTCTGCCGGTGGGCGAACAGGCTCGCCAGGGCGCAAGCGGAGGTAGGCTGGCCAATTACTACTCTAGCTCGACATTCTCGATTCTCCAGGCCGAGTCTGGGCAGGGCATCGGTAGAGTGTAGCGCGGTTTCGCTCGCTGGTCTGATGTTGCTGTGTGTGTCGAGTGCGGACGGACGGGCGCAATCAACAGCCACCTCACTACAACCTACTGCTACGACTAGGACGCAGAAGAGGCGACGACCAGGCAACGGCCTCGGTCCGTCGTCGAGGACAGCCACATAGCTAGTCTGCCTGTGCCTGTGACTGTTGCAGAGTAAGCCAGCGGCGTGCGTGCGTGCGTGCGTGCGTGCGTGCGTGCGTGCGTGCGTGCGTGCGTGCGTGCGTGCGTGCGTGCGTGCGTGCGTGCGTGCGTGCAAGCAGCGGGCGAGCTGCAGCAGCGGTCGGTAGGAACGACGTGCGTCAAGATGGCTTCTAAGCAGGCCGAGGGCTGTCGTAGGGCTGTCTTCCGACGTCTGAGGAAGTCAGCAGAGGCTACGATCACAACCAGAAGCTATACACCTGCTGCCTCTTGGGGCCACCAAAGTTCCTCGACGGGCGTCGCTGCCGTGGCTGCCTACAGTAGAGTAGTACCTAGCCTGCCTGCTGGCAGCCCTTGGGCCGCAGACAAGATCGAAGGTGTCCCTCTTCCGCCGCTGCGCACGGCACAAACACCTGTCCGAAAGGATGGCAGTTGATTCGGAAGCGCCCGCGGGTGCAATCCTTGGGCCCACTACGACCTTACATTTGGTCTTTGAGAAAGCACATCGGTTCAAGCCCGCCAAAAGGTGGTAGGTTTGCCGGGTCGACCAGCAGAAGGAGGTGGGTTGGGTTGCGCTTGCCTCAGGAGAGGCAGGGGACGGGGGCGCGAGGGCTGACGATGCGGTTTCCTGCTCCGACGTGGCCATTTTGGAAGCAGCTGCGCTCGACCAAGCCCAATCGGGACGCTACCGGCTATCCTCCTCGTCCTCCTCGCCTCGCTAGCTTCACTCTGTCCTCGTCTCTCGGCCCCCTGGCCCGCCAGGACCCTACCTCATGTACACAAGCAAGGGTGTCATGGTCAACAGATACAGAGTAACTAGTAGAAGAGTCCTAGAGGAGCAACGGGCTGCGCACACGAGGCACACCTACACGAAGCCAAGGTGATCTGGTCTGCCCAGCCCTGCCCTGCCCTGGCCTGGCCTGCTGGCCTGCGTCGCGGCAGGTTGCGCCGCCTGCGCTGCACGGGACCGCCAGCCAAATTATCGAGCCGTGCCTGCCTGCTGGCTGCCTGGCTGCCGGGCCGCCGCCTGCTGCTTTCTCGGTGGGCAGCCAAACCCGTGTGGACCGCGTGTGTGGTCCCGCTTGGTTCAAGTTCCAAGCTGGCCTCGGTGCAGCTGTTGTAGCTCAAGCTCCACCTTTCCAGGGGCTTGGCACCCTTTCCTCGGCCGCCCCGCCACCCACCACCACCGCCAGGCCGTCGACCACCACCACCACCACCACCACCGGCAGCTTCCCGGGGCCGACTCTTGACTCGTTTTCGGATCTCTACCGCCGCTGCCTCCGTCGCCACCACCAACACACGTACGCCTCGATCAACGCCATCTGCTAGCCACGTCCTCATCGCATACGCGGCACGTATCCCCCTCAGCCTCACTCTCCCCGCTTCGCTCACAGCCCCTCGACTCCTTGGACACATACACAGCCATCTGGATCCGCCTCTTTATATCGCCCAGCCCCGCACACAGCCTCCCCTTCCGGATCGCTTCGCTTTGACGGCAGCGACTCTGCCCGGCTTCCAGCGCGTTTGTCGTCGCCCTTCGAGGTCCTTGGTCTTTGTCATCGCCGTCAGACTCGGCGATCAATCCATCCCTCCTCAGACAGTCGCACACCCACATTGTTCAGACAAATCCATCCAGGTCAGCCTCCTGATCTTGCCCATCCCAGCAGCCCGAACGGTAGACTGCCTCTCGCCCCCCCCCTTGGTCGACCATCGCCCCACCACCTACAGCATACTCGCAGCAACTCGCACCTCGAGCACATGAGCACCTCATCAAAAGCCCCACCCTCTTAGCAACCGCCCGACGAGGCACCCGTCCTCGCAGCTCGTCTGCGCGGCTTCGTGGGCCGTCTCTCTCTTTAGTACGCGCGACCTTCATTCTCGTTCGCCCCGTCCAGCTTGCGGCGTCTCAGCTCGCTTCGCAAGCCAACAGAGAGCGGACCTGGACCACTCACAGGCGTTCGAGATGAGCACCAACCACAAGCCAGCGGCATCGAGGCCCACCTCGCTCCCGCGGCCCCCTCACCACCACAGCCTCCCCGAACCTCCACTGGCTTGCGCACTCTCCAAGCCTCCTCACTCTCAGAGGGCGACTGCCAACCTCGGTCGCAACCACTTTGGCCATCCTCAGCCGTCACTTCAACGAGGCGCCAACCGATCACAGCCATCAATAGCGGATGCCTCGAGATCACGTCCTGCCGCTCATCCAAGCACTAGGGCCTGGGAGCTTCAGCCTTCAGGCCAGGGTCAGGAGCGTTTCAGCACGAACCGTGACCTTGGCACATCATCTCAGCCGCAACCTATCGGCGCCGGCTCCTTGGCACATCCCGCCGCGCACCATCCAACCTCGGTCGCCAGCCATCAGAACCAGCACCACTACCACCGCTCGCAAATGCAGCATCACCCGCAGCATCATCGCCAGCACCACCAACATCAACAGCAGCCGCAGCAGCAACCGCAGCAGTGGCCCATGTCTTACGACGAGCTGCGGCGCAATGCTCAGCACTCGTCGTCACACAGCCATCCTTCGCCCGCCAGCACCTCTTCCGGCTCTACCTCCAGCCTACGGACGCCACCCGACCTGCTCCTCAACGGCAACACCATCGGCTATGCCCTGTCCAGCTGGAAGTCGTCTTCGCCGCAACATTCGATGCTGGCGCTCAACTCCTGGAGTGGTCTTGCCGTCAAGCGACACATTCCTCCTCGCCACATGAAGGTCGAGGAGATTGTCAAGCGACGTCGTCTGCTCGAAAGCCTTCCCGACGATCTGCCCTTCGCCCTACCCTCGCCGCCGCATACACCGCTCTCCAGTCCTCGAAAGGCAACGCGTCCTCGCTCGACGGAAGGCGATCGGCAGACGGCGGACACCGAAGCAGGCGAGCTGGTCGATCCGGCCGCAGCCTCGTTCCCCGCGCTCGATGGGAAGCGCAAGGAAGCGGATCGTGGTCAGGCTTCGAGGCCAGCACAACAGCATGCCCCGATGAAGAGCAGGAAGCGGCGACGATCCAACGATGCGGATGAGGAAGATTTCGGACCCAGAGACAAACGGCCTACCGCGCGGCTGAAAGGCTCCACCTCTCACGTCCTCCCTTCAAGTGCGCCTCTATGGGAGCCTGAGACTGTCACCACCGCCACCATCTTGGAAACGCCGTCAGAGGCAGAAGACGGCGAGCTTCCCGATGTCGACAAGCGCACCTCAGGTTGCGTAGAGGCCGAGAGGCAAGCTTGCGACAGATCGGATCAGCCTCGCCCGCTGGCGCTGCGGTCGCGCACGTGGACATCGGAGGAGCTGGGCCAGGTCGCCACCCTCTATCGCAACTGCGGGAGGGAGAGGAAGCACATTGGAGACCAGCTCTCTGACAAGGCAGGCTCCTCGCTGCCGTCGTTCGCATCGCCATCCTCAAAAGCGGTGGCCGCGCTCGAGCAGCTGGACGCCGTGCTGCTTTTCTGCTACGCCTTCTACCTCAGCGATCAGGAGAAAGGCCCGGGCTGCTGCCTCGCCAATAACTGGGATAGTCTTTTCGGTCTGCTCCGCTACGTCACCAACGCCCAGCTGCGCTTCCGCAACCACGCCCTCGTCGGTCTCTGCCGCCTCGTCGAGGCATCTGTCCTGCGCATCCTCCATACCCACAACCAGAACCTGCTCCGAAGCAGCATCGCAAACCAAGGCGCCGCGGCTACGGAGAAGCTGCCGCTGGCGACGCTCTCGGAAGGCTTCATGAAGCTGTCGTCGGACCTGGACAAGAGCGACCGGCTCGCTAGCCTGGCGGGTCAGAGCCTCTCGCTCGGCGCACTGAAGCGGTCTTTTCCCGAGACGTGGTCAAGGATCCTCGAAAACGACTTTGGCGGCGGGGACCTCACCGCGGACAGCACCGCTTTGCGTGTCGATCCGGGGACCTGGCCCAGTGCGTCGGTCTTTGCGTGGCCGATTGGGCCGACGACGCCGATCTCGCATCTCGTCTGCTTCGGGCGCAACCTGATCCGCGAGCACGCCAAGGGCAAGGGCCTCAGCTTTACGCCCGTCAACGTCAAGGCGCCTCTCTGACCGAGGCCGACCTCGCGATGCACACGCTTTCCGTCTTCGTCATCGCACAACGACCCAGCATCCCGACTCACGGCACCGCAGATACAACCGTGCCTGCAAGCCAGGAACGAAAAGGGACGCCGAAGCCAGAACTGATCGGCCGCGACCTGACCGCGCCGAGCAGATGGCGCACGCTGCCCCACCCGGTCAATCCAGCTCCGACTCGACTCGATACACATCTGCTAGCCCCCTTCCATGCTCCCGTCTCGTCCCGTCTCGTTCCCGCAACATCATCGCCACCATCATCATTGTCGACTTCCGGACCGTTTCCACGAGCTGCTGCATCATACCTCTTTTTTGTTTTGTTCCAATGTCTCGCATCTCGGCCCTCCTCCTCATCACGTCCACGTCCATCCCCTTGTTCAGACACACGTCTTCTTCATGCCCTTCACCCCTTGTGTTTGCAAAGCTAGCATTGTCGTCTTCACCGTCTCTTATCCTCGTTTTGATCGTGGCCGCCCTACATTGGCGTCGCCTCGTCGACTCTCGAATCGTCTCAGCATCGTTTCACCCATCCGGCACCTCGGCGATGTCACAAAGCCTTCCGTCTTGTGCGTCCGAAATCGTCGCGTGAAGTGACTGTGTACGGTTGACGCTCCCGCTTTGTCGCTCTTGCTCTGCCTGGGCGTGTCTGTGCTCAAGCTGGGCTCCGTTGTGATCGCTTCAAAGTCGGCATCTACGCACCGCGAGACGACGAGGTATCCTTTCAGCCCAGCCCACGACTATCGCTCTGACCTGGACTGGACTGGAGTGGACTCGACGTTTTGCACCGGAGAGAGCATGACCTAGCAGAGATACGTGGTAGGCGTGATGACGGTCTTCGTCCAAAAGCCTCAGCATGGTTTGAATCGAGAAGGATGAAGAAAGGGGGTCGGGGGGGCCGAGAATGAAGAGGGGATCAAGCGAAAAAGACGGCCGCGCCGACCTTGAACCCGGTGCTGTTGGGCAGGACCGTGATGGGGACCGAGCATTCGACCGTCTCCAACTTGGTCTCACCCCCTCCCGCGCCCGCTTCCGCCTCCTCGCCGTCCTCTTCCCCGTCGTCGTTGTGGACAATGGGACCGGCCAGCGAGGTGAGGGCTCGCTTGGACGTGTGGTACAGTGCGAATCCGTCCGAGCTCGAGTCTACCAGGTGGACCGGTGGCGGTTTCCTGGCCGGTGCCCGTCGGCCGTCGGTCGGTGGTGGTGGCTTGATGCGCGATATCGTCAGGAACGACAGGCGCAGCGTCCAGTTCAACTTGACTATCCGGCGCAGATCACGAGGTCCGACAACGACGGGGATGGATTTGTGTCAGTCCTGTGTCGGTGGCGCAGAGGTCTCCTGCTGCTCTCGGCCGCGGCACGACAAGGGCACAAGACTCACCGCCGCTCGTGACGAATTCAGGCCCTTCGCCGCTGGGGACGGGCAGGGCAAAGCTGACCCTTCCCTTGTCGAGCGTCGACTCGTGGTACTCTGCGTGCACCTTGCGCGTCGTCCTCTGCATCCTCCCCGGCGGCAGCAGCGCGATCGAAGGCTGCACTTCCTCAAACGTCTCGAGCGTAGCCGCGAACCTCGCGATCCGCGCCAGCGAGCCCGGCTGGTTGATCGAGATCATGGCCATCACTGTTTCGCCCAGCCGATAGCGGGACTTGACCAGCGTCAGGACGGCGGCCACTTTCGAGTCCTTGGATATGTCGTACGACACTGCATGGTGACAACGCCAGGATCAGGGAAGCGGAGATGGTCAGCAGGCGAGAGCGGGACTGCATCGGTGACATGCATCTCAGCGAAGCGTTGAGGCAACTCACCCTTGCTCGAAGTCCGCGAAAGCGTCTCGACGGCAGCTTTGCAGCTTTCCTGCGGCAGACCCTCAGTCATGCCAAATGGATCGAGGCCTTCCGATCCTGTTCCGCTTTGTGCGACAGTACCGCCGCTTGGCGAGCGCGACCGGAGCTGCTCGCGGACATAGCCTTCCAGCTCTGCTCGCGTTGTCTTGACTGTACAGTGCCATCGAATCAGGCGTAGAAAAGGCCTTCTTTCGTCGGTATGCGTCTCGCAACATGAGTCGGGCTCTCGGATGGGTCAAGACTCACTCTGGGGTCGTCCCTGCCTACTGGCGGTAGCGTGTTCCCTGATCGTGGATGGGCCTGTGCCATCGTCGGCCTCGACCACCGCCTGCTCTCGCAACAGTATGATGGGGTTCATCAGGTCGTAAAAAGGGCGGATGCCCGATGTGGTGACATGGTTGTAAACGCGGATGGGCACCTGGATCAGACGGCTGCGCTGGGCTTGCCGTGCGTTGACCGCCGTGTCGAGCTTGTTCGTCCCGATGCTGAGATTGTACTGGAACTTGATCGATTTTCCGTGGTAGGAAGGAGGCAAGTCCACTGGCAGTTGGAGGCGGAAGGTGTCTGTCGGGACAAAGTGGCGCGACCCAGAGGAAAACCGTTTGGGGACAAGCGGTGAGAACGTGCGATCCTCGCGACTGCCGGTGGCCGGCGGCTACTCACAGGACTTGCTCTCCTCGGGTCCCAATGTCAGATCGACGGCGAGGATGCTTGGAGGCGACGAGAAGGTCGGCACGCTGCGGCTCTGCAGCGTGCGCTCCCTGGTATCCTGCAGCGTAGATCCGGTGCGCCGATGCCTCCCCCTCAGGCCGGATGCGCCGCCACCCGATCCCAGAGCATGTCGAAGGTAGCCACTCCAGCTCGAGGAACGGCCATTGCGAGAGACGCCGCCGGCACTGTCCGACTCCTCGTGGCCGAGATCGCCGCCTCCGATCACGCCGCGAGGCGTTCCGGGCACCGACGACGCCGAGGCACCTGTGAGGTCCCCGTAGGCCAGGCGCTGCTTGAGGTTCTCGAAATCGCCAGGCTTGACGAGGCTCTCGTCGATCTCGACCAGTCCTCCGAACTGTGCAAAAGACCAAAGGATCTTTTCGGTGCCCGGTGGAAGGAGATCATTGTTCGGGTAGAGCGGGCTCTTTGCGCTGCCGCCGCCGCCCTGCCTCCGCATGTCCTGCGACCAGTCGTTGATCGAGTCGCGGAAGACGCTCTCCATGGTGTCGTTCTGGCCGAGCTTGTAGAAGTTGTCGCTTCCCCATGGGCTGTTCTGCGAAGGATTGCGGCCAACCGGCGTGGATGGGGTGGACGCGGATGATGACGTGGATGCAGACATGGCGGGGGCCATGATGGCTCGATCGTTGGCTGGGTCGAGCTCAAAGGCCTCTGTGAGGTCTTCTGCCTGAGTCTGGGCAACAGACTTCTTGCGCGAGTGCGGGTGCTTTGCCGAGATGGTGGCTGAAGTCTTTCGACCCGGCCCACCGAGGGCGGGGCCGAGCGAGGAGCCGCGAGGCCCGACGGGGGAAGGGGAATGAGATGGCGACGGGCTGATCTGCAGGCGAGCGAGAGCCTCTTGGGCCGGCGGTGCGATGCGATGCGGAGAGACACCGGGCCGCTCGGACGAGGAAGGCGGCGGAATGCCGAGACCGAGTCCGCCTCGATCCGCGGCAGTGTTCCAAGGGCCGACCGAAACTGAGGCCGACTTTGCGTGCTGCCGCTGTGACGAAGCGTTGGAGTTGGACTGCAGGTTGACCCATGGCGCGAAAGCGGCAGAAGAGGAGGTGGTGGAGGAGTGTGCGGATGAGAGGGCAGCGGGGTGTGGTGCCCCGATGAGGCCCTTGCGCTCTGGCAGCTGTTCTCCGTCCATCTGCCTGAGAAGCGCCTTTGACCTGCGGGAACGGGTGAGCTGGCCATCTAGAGAGTAGTGGGACGAGGCGGTGTTGGTGGTGGTGGGCTTGTGTGGCGAGGCGATTGCCCTGACGTCGACGCTCTTTGACTTGTTGGAGTGCGTCTTTGAAAAGGGCTGACTGGAGACGACGCGGCGGCCGGCATGGTAGGCTGGGGACTGGGTGGGGGTGGCAGGATCGTCAAAGGCAGCTGCGTCGTCGGGGTGACTGTGCAAGGTTGCGTTGGCTGAGAAGGCAGCGGTCTGTGGTATGGGTTGGGTGTGAGTGACTTTTGGGTTGGTGTTTGTGAAGGTGATTGTGCAGACAAAGTCTTCGCCAGCGAAGAACGACGACTGGAGGGGCTTGACGGAGACGCTGAGCGCGGAGCTGTAGTGTGCGCTCGAGGGCATGGCCATGGTCGTGTAGGATGGAGGCGGCAGCCTTGGCTGTGGATCGATGTTGACGATCTGCCTGCGCAAGCCGGTTGGCTGGTAGGAGGAAGGGCGGAAACGGCGTGTGCGGCGTGGGCCGCCTGAGGATGTCGAGGGCGTCGAGGGAGGGGGAGGACGTGGTGGCAAGCTGCGAGGGCGTGGCAAGGGCGTGGGGGTGGCCTGAGCGGAGCACCTGCCCGACTTCCGAGGGACCGGGAGTGATTCGCGGGCTGGCTGGCTGGCTGGCCTTGCCTCTCCTCGCCTGGCCTCGGTGCCGGCTTGTCTGTGGTTCAGATGGCGCGGCGAGCGGCCAGACGCGACCCGCCCGCCCTCGTTGGCGCTGACAAGCAGGCAGGGTGCTCCACTTTGCTTTTCTTGGCTGCGCCTAAGGCCCGGCGAGCCACCGGTGGCAGGCAAGAAGCAAGAAGGCAAGCCTGGGCCAGCCAGCCCCCGCAGCCACCCGCCAGTCAGACGTACGTGCGCTTGGACCCTCGCTCCCCTCGTCCTGGCAGGCCACCGTCCCACTCCAATCTACGCGACCACGACGACGCCGGCCCAACGCCACCCTTTTTTGCATCCTCGTCGGCTTGCGGACCGCACCATCCCCTTCCCAGCCTCATCTCCTCTTCGCCAGAGCGTCACCATGCCCCCCAAGAAGGCCTCACAGCAGAGCCTGCCAAAGGGTCAGGCCTCTCTCCAGAGCTTCTTCGGCGGCGGCCCACCTCGCACAGCCAGCAGCGCAAACAGCCAGGCCACCCCTTCCCCCACAAAGTCGGCTCAAAAGTCAGCCCACGCTCACTCCCCTTCCAGCTCTCCCGTCACCGAGATCAAGGAAAAGGTCACCGTCCGCGGCTCGCCCCAAAAATCCGTCCCAGCCCCCAAACCCGACCCTCCCTCCTCCTCCTCAAAGTACTTTGCCGACAAGAAACCTCCGCCTGCCGCCACCCGCGGATCAAATCGTTCCGACCCCCTCGTCCTCGACGACTCTGACGATTCCGACATGGCGACTGCAAAGCCCGCCGCCAAGCCTGCCACCCGCACAGCCGGCAGAGCCGGTGCGAAGCGAAAGAATCTCGCAGAGAGCAGCGACAACGACGACTACGACGACGACGCAGACGACTTTAAGCCAGAGCCAAAGAAGCCCGCCACCGCACGCACCGTATCTGCAGCCGCCAGAAGGTCCAACATCCCCGCCCGCAAGCACCAAGACACCGACTCCGAAGACGACTTTGAGGAGATCGTCGAAAAACCCGCCGCAAAGTCAAAGGCCAAACCAGCATCCGCCGCTGCCAAGTCGCGTCCCACGCCGTCGCGCGCCACCAAAAAGGAAGAGCCCTCGACAGCGTCCGAGATCGAAGAACCCACGCCGGCCAAGGCGGCTGCCAAGTCCAACTGGAGGGAGGCGGCCGCTAGGAGAGCGGCGGGGCCCGTCGCGCCTGGCTCAAAGGAGATCCCCCAGGGACAGCCAAACTGCCTCGCCGGCCTCACGCTCGTCTTTACGGGAGAGCTCACCTCGCTCAGCAGGGACGAGGCCTCGGACCTCGCCAAGCGGTACGGCGCCCGCATCACCTCGGGTCCTTCGTCAAAGACCTCGTATGTCGTCCTCGGCGAGGGCGCTGGCGCCAAAAAGCTCGAGTCGATCCAGAAAAACAAGATCAAGACGCTCGACGAAGACGGCTTCCTCGACCTCATCGCCACCCGCGGCGCCGGCGAGCTCGACGAAAAGGCGAAGAAGAAGATCGCGGAAGAGGAGAAGAAGGTCAGGGAGACGGCCAAGGCCATGGCCACTGCCGTCAAAGAGGCGCCCGAGGACCTCAGCAACGCGCTCTGGACCACAAAGTACGCGCCCAAGGCGCTCAAGGACCTCACCGGCAACAAGAGCGCCGTCGAAAAGCTGCAGACCTGGCTTCGCGCCTGGCCGGCGTCGTACAAGTCCAACTTCAAGAAGCCCGGCCCGGCCGGCATGAACATCTACCGCGCCGTCCTCATCTCGGGGCCTCCGGGCATCGGCAAGACAACCTCGGCCCACCTGGTGGCCAAACTCGAGGGATACACGCCCATCGAATTCAACGCCAGCGATACGCGCAGCAAGAAGCTGATCGAGTCGATGCTCAGGGATACGATCGACAACAAGTCGCTCGACGGGTGGTACAGCGGCGGAGGCAGAATGGTGGGCTCCTCCGACGTCAAGATCACCGACCGCACCGTGCTCATCATGGACGAGGTCGACGGCATGTCGGGCGGCGACCGCGGCGGAATCGGCGCCATCAACATGCTGATCAAGAAGACCAAGGTGCCCATCATCTGCATCTGCAACGATCGCCGCAACCAGAAGATGCGGCCGTTTGAGCACACCACCTACAACCTCAGCTTCCGCAAGCCCGACGCCGGTGCCGTCAAGTCGCGCATGCTGTCGATTGCCTTCCGAGAGAAGCTCAAGGTCCCCGGCGAGGTCATGGGACAACTGATCGAGGCCGCGCAGGGCGACATCCGATCGGTGATCAACATGCTCTCGACCTGGAAACTGGGCAAGGACACGATGGACTTTGACGAGGGCAAGAAGCTCGGCCTCGAGAACGCCAAGCCGGGCATGCACACGCCCTTCAGCCTCTACAGCGATCTGTCGTCTCCCTACATGTTTGGCCCCACCTGCCGCAAGACGCTCAACGACAAGACCGAGCTCTACTTCCAGGACCACTCGTTCGTGCCGCTGATGGTCGCCGAGAACTACATCAAGGCTCGGCCGGTGAGGGCGAGGGACGCCGACAGTCACGTCAGCAGCTACAAGCACCTGCAGCTCTTGCGCCATGCGGCCGAATCGATCTCGGACGGTGACATGATCGACCGCATGATCCACGGCTCAGAGCAGCACTGGAGCCTGATGCCGCTGCACGCTATCGCCTCGACGGTCCGACCCTGCTCGTACACCTACGGTGGCACCGAGGGTGGCTTCCCCTCGTTCCCGTCGTGGCTGGGACAGAACTCGAAGCAGCAGAGGCTGTCGCGCGCCGTGGTGGACCTGCAGGCGAGGATGCGGCTGAGCTGCTCGGGCAGCCGTCATGATGTGAGGCAGCACTACCTGCCCACCATGTGGCCGATGCTGATCGAGCCCCTGGTCGAGCGAGGCAGCGAAGGCATCGAAGACGTCATCCAGGTCATGGACGACTACTACCTTGGCATCGAGGACCGAGAGGCCATCCTCGAGCTGGGTGTCGAGCCCAACAACGCCGAGACGGTCATCAAGGGCATCCCTTCCGCTGTTAAGGCAGGCTTCACGAGAAAGTAAGTCGGTCGCCTGCTTTGGTCTTTGCGTCCATGCCCAGGTCGAGCTCGCCACCTGACGCCGTGTCGCTCCTCCCCTCTTCCAACTCGCACGCCGCAGGTACAACTCGACGAACCAGTAAGTTCATCTCGGCTTGTCGTCGCTCCGTGCCTCGCTTGCCGACGATCCCGCTGACGATTTCCCTTGCCCCGCTTCCACCAACAGCCCGATTGCCTTCTACAAGGGAGTCGACACGGGCGGCAAGGCCAAACAGCTCAAGGGCGAGGCCGCGCCGGATCTCGAGGACGTTGTCGAGGTATGTCTCGTGGCCCACACAGCTCAATGCGTGACCCTTGCAGAAGCGTCGAGATAAGCTGACATGCCCATCTTGCGCGCTCTCGCTACTCGCAGGAGGACGACGTGCCGGACGATGTTGACCAGGAAGACGAGGCCAGCGACGACGACCTCAGCAAGGTGAGTCGTCCCGCCCATGCCTCCGCCTTCCTGTTCTCCCATCTTCGTTCCGGGTCGCTGACCAAGCTCTTCCCCCCTGGTTCTGTGAACCCGGCTTTGACCGACTGATGCAGGATAAGATGGTCAAGAAGCCCAAGGCATCGGCCGCAAAGGGCAAGGGCAAAGCAGCGGCCGCGGCCAAGCCCAAGGCAAAGGGCAAGAAGTGAGGTGCGCGTTCACACGGATCCTATGTCGGCTTAGGACGCGCACGGGCACGCTTGCACACACACACGCACATACGCACACACGCACACAAGCACACACGCACACAAGCACACACACACGCACCCACGTCGTGAACGGAGGCGGCGGGATGAAGCGACAGTCGCAGCATCCTGACCTCTTTCCGCCACGTCGTTGCACCTCTTCTGTATCGTCCCATGACCGCTCCACCGCGAAGCTGCCACCGGCCAACCCCTTTTTGCCACCACCACCCTCGAGCGAGCAATCCATGATTCCAAGGGGTGCAGAACTGCGTGCTGGCGTCACAAACCTGCACGAAGCGGCCAAGAGATGTGAAGTGACCCATCTTTTCTGATGTGCGGTGCGGAGCGGTGCGATCGCCACGCCGCTATTGACAAGGTGATGGGCGTGGCGACCCTCTTGGGATCTATATACAGGGGACGCGGATATGTACAGGTGCCATACTAGAGCGGGCGGTCGAGGGACGGGGAGAGAGGGAAAACGGCTCCGCTGGTTTTGTGTAATGAGCGAATGGAGGATGGCGCGTGGATGACAAGGTGGGGCTGGTATCGACGAGATGCTGCGACTGAGAAGGCGATTGAGGGACTGCTGGGGCTCAACATGGCCGCGAGATATTTACAAGAGACGAGAGCAAGTGGATCGGACGGGACGTGGCAAGTAGCGGGCTAGCGCGCGCTCTCAGGTCGACTTGGATGCAGCAGGTCCCGGGCTGGCCGAGCGTAGCCGCTCGAGGAGCGGATCCTGCTTCGTCTCTGGGTGGAATTGGATCTTGCCCTCGGCGTAGAGGTCCTGCGTCGACACGGACGGGTCGCCGCCGCCCGACGACGAGCCGCCATTCTTCTTGTTGGCGCCGTCGACGTTGTCGCCGTTCTGCGCGGGTCTCCAGCCTCCGCCGACGCTGGCGCCGATGAGCGATGGAATCATGGCCATCAGGCTCTTTGTCTGGATGTTTGCGTCGCGCAGGCGTCGCGACTTGCTCTTGAAGATGCGGTCGCTGGCGCGCATGCGGCCGCCGCGGATCGTCGAGTAGGTCTGCAGCTGCTGGTGGATCTGACCGATGGCCGGCTCGTCCCACTCGGTCACGTTGGCTTTCTTGCTGTCCTCGGACTCATCCGTGACAACGGGGAGAGCGTTGGGGTCGGGCATGAGGCGCATCCGGATCAGCACCCTCTCGATGGGCGCCGTCGGAATCAGCCGGATCAGCACCGCCAGCGGCCACGAGACGGCGCCGACGACGATCGAAATGGCCCAGTCGCGTCCCTTGAGGTCGGTCACCTGGAACGCCACGCCTCCGACGAACATGATGAGCACCTGCAGCCCGATCTCGATGAGCATGATGCCGATGAACCACGGGTTCTTCCAGATCTGGTCAAAGATGTTGAGGCCGCGGCCCAGCGAGCGCGAGTTGACCTGGTTGAAGAGCTGGCACCACACGTACGTGTTGAAGACGAGCGCGCTCAGCTCGACGTCCATGTTGTCCTGGACCGCGGGAATGTCCGAGGTGAGGTTGAGCAGCTTGTGGCCGGCAAAGTGGAGCACGAGGATGACGGTGAACTGGTAGATCGACTGGCCAACAATCATTTTCCACATGTCGGTCGAGATCAGCGGCGCATTGCGCCTGTCGGGCTTGCGATCCAGCAGACCAGGGTGGGCGGGGTCCGTGGCCAGCGCGAGCGCGGCGAGCGTGTCCATGATGAGGTTGATCCACAGCAGTTGGACGGCTGTCAGAGCCGACTTCTCCTCGGAGGATGCGACGGCGGTGACAAAGGTGACGATGACGGCTGACACGTTGACGGAGAGCTGGAACTGGAGGAACTTGCGCACCGCGTCGTTGACGCAGCGTCCCCACATGATGGCGCTGACGATGCTGGCGAAGTTGTCGTCCATGAGGATGATGTCGGACGCCTCCTTGGCAACCTCGGTGCCGGCGATGCCCATCGAGAAGCCGACGTTCGCCGTCTTGAGCGCAGGGCCGTCGTTGGTGCCGTCGCCAGTGACGCCGACCACCTCGCCGATGCTCTTGAGGCTCTCGACCAGGATCTTCTTGTCCTCTGGGCTCGATCGCGCCAGCACCTGGAGGCGAGGCACGATCTCGAGCATGTCGGGGCGGCTGAGCTTGCGGAAGACGGGACCCTCCATGATGATGCCGCCGGCCGTGTAGATGCCGCACTGAGTGGCGATGGATCGGGCGGTCAAAACGTTGTCACCCGTGCACATCTTGACCTGGACGCCGGCGCGGTTGCAGGCGGCGACGGCCTCGGTTACACCGGGTCGCAGAGGATCCTCGATACCGGTGATGGCGAGCAGCGTCAGGTCCTTTGCCAGCGAAGTGTACTCGACATCGCCGGACTCGTCGAAGTTGGCATCCTTGGGCGGGAAGCTCTCGAGCTCGCGGTAGGTGAGAGCGAGGGTGCGGAGTGTCTGGTTGGCGAAACCGGTGATCGATTCCGAGACCTTCTGCCGTGTCTCGTCAGTGAAGGGAACGACCTTGATGGAGCCGTCGCCTGCCGAAGACGCGGATGCCTCTTCTGGCCTGGCGACGTCGACGTGCTGGGTGCAGAGCTTGGTGAGGACCTCACTGGCGCCCTTGAGGTACAGGCGGTAGCCTCCGTCCGGCTTCTTGATGACGACACCCATGGCCTTCCTCTCGGAGCTGAAGGGGATCATCTGCGCCACCTCGGCGCGGTCCCGCGGTCCCCGGTAGTCTTCCCACTGGAGCTGCTTGGCCATCTTGAGCAGAGCCGTCTCGGTCTTGGAGCCGACAAAGCCAAGCTCCTTGGCGGGGGCGGCTTCGGCCTGCTTGGAACCCTTGAGCCAGCCGAGCAGTCCGCGCTTCTTGACGGCCTCGACGGCGGTCTTTGGCTCCGCAACGTCGGTAGCGTCGTGCTCTTCCTCGAATGCGGTCGAGTTGATGGCGATGGCGTCGTTGAACAGGGTCCTGAGCGGACCGTCGATAACCTTGTTGAGCTCGGCCTGGTCCATGGTCCAGGTGCTGCCGTCAGCGCTGTCGCCTTCGGTCTCGAGCCGCTTGCGGTTCTCCTCGAGGCGGTTGGCAAACTTGAGGTGAACGCCAACAGTGCCCGCGACGACGTTCATCTCGTTCTGGGTCAGCGTGCCGGTCTTGTCGGTGCAGACGACGCTGGCGTTCGCCATCGTCTCGCAAGCGCCGAGGAGGCGGACGAGGAGGTTCATGTTGGTCATGCGCTTGGTGGCGAAGGCGAGAGCGAGCGTGACGGCGAGCGGAAGACCCTCGGGGACCGCGACAACGACGAGGGTGACGGCGATGATGAGGATATCGATGAAGTTCTGCGCCTTTTCGTCTGATGTGCGGTCGGGCATCGTCTTGAGCTGGACAAAGAAGCGGATCATGAGTGCGAAGAAGAGGAGTGCACCGGCGCTGGAGCCGAGAATGGCGATGAGCTCGGCCAGGCGGTTGAGCTTGCCCTGCAGCGGGGTGTCCTCGGCGTCGCCTCGCAAGGCGAGCATCAGCTTGCCGTTGAAGCTGGTCGGGCCGACGGCGATGACGACGTACTCTCCAACGCCCTCGAGCACCTTGGATCCCGAAATTAGGAAGCAGTCGCGGTTCTTGGGCTTTTCGCCAAACTCGCGAGCCTCGTCGAGGTCGCGGAGACACTCGTCGTAGGTGACCTTGCGGATCATGTCGGATTCACCCGTCGCGCCGGACTCGTCGCACTTAACGTTGTGACCGCGGAGGAAGACACCGTCGCACGGGATAATCTCACCGGGCTCGAGCTGAAGAATGTCGCCGACAACGACGTCGTAAACGCTCAGGACGGCGGGCCTGCCCTGGCGAAGGACCTTGACCTCACGTTCCTCTTTCTTGGCGTTGAGCTTCTTGAACTGGCGCTCCTTCTGGTAGTCGTTGAGGGAACCGACCAGGTCGACGATGACGATGGCAACAATGATGGCAACACCCTCGACCCAGTCAACCTGGGCAGCAAAGCAAGGGCCGGTGACGCCGATCGGACAGGCGACCTGCTCGGGGTCCGCGCCGAAGCGGCTGTAGAGTCCGAGAGAGAGCGAAACGACGGCGGCGACACAGAGAAGGATGAGGATCTTGTCCTGCAGAGCGAGCCACATGAGCAGCAGCAGGCTGTTGCTCTTGCGCTCGGGAAGGACGTTCTGGCCGAACACGCGGATGCGATCCTCTTCGGTGGCCTCGATAAAGTCGGGGTCGCGGGCCCGCTTCTCTGGGACCGGACCGTGGCTCTCGATGTCGTCTTTGTTGCCACTCTCGATGTTCTTGGTGCCTCCGAGCTCGAGTCCTCGGTGCTCGTCGGTGCCTAGACCGTTGAGGAGGCCACGAACGCCTCCCATGTCCTTGAGCGCAAGGACGCTCTTTGGGTCGACCAGGTCGGCGAGCACGATGGGCTTGAACGGGAATGGTCGAGGGTCGACGTTGAGAGCCCTTTCCTTCTCCTGTTGGAGGGCCAGGGCCTGAGCCTCCCTCCTGCCGGAACGGGTGGCGCCCTTGAACTTGGCCTTGAGCCTGGCACCGACACCGGCATCCTCCTCCTTTTCGAGCTCCTGGTCGGCCTCCTTGGAGACAGGTGCTCGGTCGGCGGCCGCGGTAGCCCGGTCAGAGTTGGAAGACGTCGTGTGCTCGCGGTCATTGGCTGTGGTGCTGCCAGCCGTGGTGGTAGCCTCGGTCTGCTTGTGAGGATCGTTGTTTCGCAGCGCAACCGAGGTGAGGTTGGGCTGGCCGTCAAAGGTGCGATCGCTGACCGCCGTGAGAGTCGGCGAGGCCGGCGACTGGCTGGTGACGGGGCTGGAGCTGGAGCCGTCGGCAGCAGAGGAAGGTGCGCCGGGCACCTGGAGCATGCCCGTGGAGCTGGCGACGCTCACATTGCGGTTGTGACCGGCCGCTGCGCCAGTGTCAGCCTCTGCATCGGTCGATGTTGTGACAATGGCCGGCAAGGTGGGCTGCTTGTTGTCGGACATGTTTGCGCTGTTGTGACAAGGTTGTGCCGATTAGAGGGGATGGAGAAGTGAGGGTGGATGGGCGAACCTCGTCGCCGTCGAGTGGCGGACGAGCCTTGAGAGCCTCGGTGAAGGACAATCAGGGGCGTCGCATGCGATGCGAAAGTGCTCAAGGTGGCAGAGGGCCGTGGCGGTTGGGTGGATCAGAGCCGCGCTGGTTGGCGGATGGCGCAGAAATGGTGCAAAGGTGGTAGTCGTGTAACAACGAGTAGCGCGATAATGTGTTGGGGGTAGCGACGACGAAAACGACGACGGTGGCGAAGGGAGACGAGAGCTAGGGGATATGGGTGGATCGAAGGGCTGGGGGCGAGGACGGTTGCGGGAAAAGGGGGGAGGAGGGCGAGGGCAGGGGGGCGCGATCCAAAATTAGAATGCGCCAGGCCGCCTTTGCGGGCGGTTTATAGGCTGAGGAAGCAGGCTAGGCTGGCTCGGGCTAAGGCGGGGCGGGGCGTGGCTCTGCAGGAGGCGCGCTGTTGCCTTGGCCGCCTGGGCCCGCGGTGCGCTGAGTGGCGCGCGGTCCGGATCGAGAAACACAGACGACCAGCAGCGCGGTCTCGACAGCCCAACGTACTCCTGCCTGTCCTAGGCACCGTAGCTCGGCTGCGCCTTCACGACCATCCACACGAACCTCGACGCAGGCCGGTCTGGAAAACTCGAGGCTAGGGCACAGCGTAGCCGGCCTGGCCAAAGATCTTTGTCCTCTTGCCCTTCTTTCGCCGTCGCTAGGGAGCCGAACGCGGACGGGCTGTGCGATGCCAGGCGGGCTTCAAAGGGGGCCGGCGTTGGCGAGCCTGCGACGCCGATGACCGCTTGGCTTAGCTTTCTACCTGCTGTCTGCTGTCAAAGGCAGGCGCCGTCGAGGTGGCAACTCCAACACATCCTCGTCGTCAGCCGCAAACATCCACAGCTGCACACCAGCCCGTCCAGACCCTAGGCAGGCTGTCAGCAGCAGGAAGGGAGCTGGTGCGACCCTGCCTGCCTGTCGCTGAACAAGACGCTAAAAATAGGCTTCGAGTCGGTCGGGTCGCCACCGGCAAGTGGTCGCTACGATATCGGCCACGACGGTCGACGACAAGAAGGGGCGGGAAGTGGGCATCCTAGCTTACTCTACGGAGATAGAGTGCTTGCTGGCTTGGCAAGCCAGGCCAAAGGGGGGGGCAAGGGGCGACGGTCTTGCCAAGAGGCGCGGAGTGTCAAAGTGAGCAGCAGCAGCAGCAGCTGTAGACAGACGACCGCCGAGGAACAGCAGCCAGCGGGCCAGGCCCGAGGCTAGCC
>NW_006920874.1:331324-387195 GCF_000417875.1 Pseudozyma flocculosa PF-1
CTAGCCTGCTGGCCCGCTGGCAGGCCAGGAACCGCGTGGATCGCCCGCCAGCCGCGTCCAGAAATCGGAATCGGGCCCGCCGCTGCACCGCCTCGGTTTTCGGCCGCTTCCCGAATGACCTCATCCGTCGCCCTTTGCACCCCCTGCGAGCGCTGGCCCGCCGCGTCCGACGCTGTCACCGGGGTCGCCGACCCGAAGACCAGATAGCACCGCCTGGCCAGGCTCTGCTGACTTGTAGGCGATCGAGGTCGAGGTGTGGCGTGCGTAGGCAGCCCCTCCGCTCGTAGATCGTCGAGTTCGCTTTCGCTGCGGACACAGCTTCGACACGTAGACGGAGGACGGACGGCTGCCTGCTGGCTTGCTGGTTTGCCGTTTCGGCCAGCGAGTCCCGAGGGAGATGCACGAGCGTGCCAAGCGCTGCAGGAGCTCGACAGGAACGCGCCCACCCGCACCCGCACCCTCCCCTGCCTACAGTGAATACCGCGCGACCCGAAATAGCCCGTCCTGCGGACCCTGACCAGAGGAGATCCCAGCGCGACCCTGGGGGGAACACGAGACTAGCTAGGTCGACGACTACGCGACGACGACGGCAGCGACGGACTTTCACCTGCCTA
Organism: Pseudozyma flocculosa PF-1; assembly: GCF_000417875.1. Taxonomy (NCBI): domain Eukaryota; kingdom Fungi; phylum Basidiomycota; class Ustilaginomycetes; order Ustilaginales; family Ustilaginaceae; genus Pseudozyma; species Pseudozyma flocculosa. The sequence goes on from NW_006920874.1 coordinate 331,939, forward strand.
CCTGCCTACTGCCAAGCAAAGAAGTTGGCGAGAACGTGGACACCCCTTCGAGGCTGCTGATAGGGCGGGTGTGGGGTCAGGGTCCGCCTGCCTGTCTCTGTCTGAGCAGAGCAAGAAGTCTTGGCAACCCGGGGCATCCGGCCATCTCGAAGCAGCGGGGGATCGCAGAGGTGTAGCTGGTGGGCCGTTCTCGCCGCCTTGTCACCAGCATGCTCTCGACACTGATCACCTGGCTGGCTGCTACTCCCTTGGAGCACGTAACGAAACGTGGGGCCAGGATCGAGACTCGGGCAACGAATTGAGCACAGCGAATATTCTTCGAGACTCTCGCGCTGCACAGCCTCTCACGTCTTGCGAACATTCGAAGAAAGTCATACCAGATCGACGAGCCCGGGCTTGCGATGGGCTTCTCTGTCGATGCCTTCCATCTCGGTCCCGAGGTCGTTTCGGCGAAGGCTGCAGCACGGTGAAATGCAACAGATAGATCGACGGATGCGACTGCACTGCGAGCGACAGCGCCCTTCTGCCTCCCGGACCAGCTACTTCTACAGGACCGGTCCGCACTCTGCTCTGCTCTAATCTAGATCTCGAGCCTCTCGAGGGCGTAGGCGCCGACCAGCATGCTTTCCTCCCTCGCCTCGGCACGCCTCGTCTTCTGCACGCCCTCGGTGCCCAGGCCAATGCCTAGGCCACCGCCCGTCTCGGCCCTGGCCGCTGCGGCGCCCTTGCCGCCGGCCGCTACCTTCATGTTGCCCGCCGACATGGCCGCGCCGCCCGGTCCGACGTGGGCTGCCCCGCCTCGAGCGGCGGACGCAGCAGCAGCGCGCAGGCTCTCGACGCGCTTCTCCTCCTCGAGCTTGGCAAAGGCGGACAGCGGAGCCCCCAGAGTGATGAGGCTGTTGAGCCCCGACAGGTGAAGCTGGATCGTCTTGGACAGAGAGCGCAGGAGCTCGTGAGTCAATGGTGTCGAAATGAGCAGCGGGAAGTAGGTATCGAGCAGGTCGGTGGCAAAAGGCAGGACCTGCAGGACATGCGGACGGATCGGAAGCGGGAAAGCCAGGTCAGACACCTTGATCAAGCACGACTGGCGCGGCGAGCCAGGGCAATGGCGACTTACCAGGTCAACCGCCGGAACGTTGTCCGGCAGCTTGGCGCCGGCCTCGAGCGGCACCCTGACGGCGACGTCGAGCCACCCTTTGAGAATGCGCAGCAGGACGGCCACGTCGTCGACATCGTTGACCCGGGCCTTGAGCGTGCCGCGCAGCAACGGACGGGAGACGGCGATGGCGACAAAGCTTGCGAGGAACTCTACGGTGCTCGGCGGCTTTCCCTTGACCGCATTGTCGCCGCTGACGCCGTTGCCGTCGGCGGACTGAAGCCGCTTCTTGTCGGCCCTCAGGACCTCGATGAGCAGCAGGACCAGGTCGAGCTCGGACACGTCGGGAACGTGGCGGATGGCCAGCATGATGCTGAACCAGTCCGAACGCGCCCGCAGCCGAGCCAGAAGGCTGCCACCCGTGGCTGCCGAGGATCCGGAGAGCATCAGCGAGCTAACGGCCCGTCGCGTCAGCAGGTAGTGGACCACACCCTTGGCGTACGGCATCGCAGGCTTGCTGGCGTCCGGCAGGACGATGGGCAGCAGGGCCGAGACAAAGTTGTAGGGCAGGTCCACCTCGGGCGCGTTTCGAGAGCGCGCTCCCTTGCCAGACCGGCCTGCTTTGGCGGCGAAGACCTCGACTGTTGCCAAGATGCTCTCGATATCGTCCTCATCTTGCGCGCCGCGGACCTGACCATCCCCACTGGTATCGATGGTTGATCCGAGCCGCGCCTTCTCCTCGTTCTTCCAAGCTTCAAAAGCCGCGTCCATTTGGCCTGCCCGAGCCTTGCCGCCGTTGGAAGTGGAGATGCCCTCGAGCGTCTCGACGAGCTGACGTTGATGTTGGGACAGGCTGCCGTGTTTGCTGTGAGCCCCATCCTTGCTCTGCGACGCAGCGACGGCATCGGCAGCAGAGTCCGGGGCGTCGGCGGTCCAGATGCGTGTCAGCTCGCCCTTGCCCATGGCATGTCTAAGCACGCTGTAGTCCGGCACGACGAATGGCAAGGCGAGCAAGTTGACTCGCGACGATGGCGTCTCGTCTGCCGCCGCCGACAAAGCACCTGAGCCCCTCGGTGGATCGAGCTGAATGATGGCCATGGACCCGGCCACCCTGGACGCGCTGATCGACGGGGGAACGCCCAGGCGGCTCTGAGAACCCGGCGACATGGCCCAGTCAATCTGTGTGAGAACTGCCTCGACCTCGAGGTCGAACAAGAGCGCCACCACCCGCTCCTTTTGACCTCTGCCACCGTCCGCCGTGGCATTCCTGCTCTGCGGAGCGGCAACGAGCAGCACGTGGTCCTTGCTCAGAGGGAGCACGGCAGCCGGCAATGCTCCGCTGGATGCATGCGCAAAATTTGCCAGCTTGACCCGCTTCCACTGGGAGAGGGTGGGCTGGCCCGCGGCAAGGCTCAATCTGGCCGACACCAGCTCGCCGGCGCGGGTCAGCGCGACGAGGCGGCCGTCACCGTAGACTTGCAAGTCGAGCAGCTTGCTAGCGTCTCCGACCTCCGTGAGAGCAAGAGTGCCGAGTGCGATCGTTCGCAGGCGAGCATCGGCTGCCTCGTCGACGGGACGGAGGAGCGCGCTGATCGAAACGGTGGCCACGCCAGTCGGGCTCGGTCCCGCAGCGTCCTGCCGCCCTTCGGCCTCGTCAATGACTTCGATGGCCGACTTGCGGCCCTTTTTCTTGTTCTTTTTGCCCGAAGCCGCGGATGCGCCGCTGGAAGGCGCAGCGACTGCCGATGAGATGGCGATGCGGAGCCCTTGGAGGGTACCTTCTTCGATCCTTGAGGTGCCGGCCACGAGGGGCTGAGCAGCGGTGGGGTCGAGCAACGAGACGTGGAGATGCGCCAGTGATTCGCTCGCGGCGCTCGGAACGGTCTGCATCACTCTAAACGCGGAGGAAGCCGCCGAAGAGGCTTGCGAGGTCTCGTCTTGCAGCCCAAGAGCGTGGGAGAGGACGGCAAGACTGCCATCCGAGAGGGTCGCCACCAGGTGGCCGCTGCACAGGACGTGCAGCAGCGAGACTGAGCCCTCGACGAGGGCGACTTCCTTGCGGACGGCGCCATCCGCGGTGCCCTTGCCCTTGGTCGAGAGCTCCTCGGTAAAGGCCCACACTTCGGCCTTGACCGGCTCATCAGATGGCGAGACCGTCGAAGCGGCGGACGACGCCTTGGTCCTGACACCAAAGTAGGTGGTTCTGAGCGACCGGTTGCCCGACCGTGGCCGGAGCACCACAAGAGGTGCTGTGCAGATTTGATCCGAGGGCGAGAGCGTAAAGCTCTGCACCGGCGTCTGGGTCAAGGGCTGCAGCGACATGCGATACGGCCGGAGGTGCAAAGACAAGGAGGCTCAGCGATCAAGGGGCTCAGCGATCAAGGGGCTCAGCGATCAAGGGGCTCAGCGATAGAGGCAGGCGGGGAGGCACCATCGACTCACGTTGATCAGCGAAACCGACTGGCCGGCGATGGCGACGGGCAAGATGCCCTTGAGCCTGCGCACGCTACGGCCATCGCTCGAGAGCTTGTAGGAAGCGCCGATAGCCGCCTGGGATCGGCGCGCGGACGAGGAAGCGAGTGTCGGCAGAGGTCCGACGTGATGCGCGCTGGAGGCGGCGAGGGGATGCGATACGAGATTGGTGGGCAGCTGGAGGCCGGGCGTAGGCTGGGTGGGCGCCGGCATCTTGGCAGGGCGAGGCTGACCGACGTCCAGGCTCCGCACGGGCTGCGAGACGCTTCAAGGGGGACCGGACCGATCGGAAGAAGCCGAAGGAGGTCAAGGAGCGTAGTAGGCGGACGGCAAGCAAAGCAAATGTGATGTGCGGCTGGAGACTGCGTGGTCCAAGTGTCGGCGGATGTGATGTGGTGTGGATCGTATTCCAACGAGCTGGTCGAGCCAGACGGGCGGACCATCGGCAATCCCGAGGCTTCCTTCTTGGCGAGCGGCGGCCGCAAAAAAATTTGATGAGGCGCGGGCCCATGGGGTAACAGGTTCGGAACTCGGACTCGACCGACGCTCACGACCTGGCCCTGGGCTGGCTGCGCTGGCTGCGCTGGCCTGCGCTATCTAGGCGCCACCCAGAGGGCCGGTCGTCGGCTGTACACCTGCCCGATTTGCCTCTCTCGTGTCGCAGGCCCGCCTCGTCTGGCCCGCCATCCCTGCCTCGTCTCGCCTCGTCTGAAGTGAGCAACAAAGTCGCATGAAGGCGCGAGGGTAGACCCAGGGCAAGCGACCATGCATGTTTGATCACTTTGGACGAAGAGGGAAGGCAGGTAGGGCCGTACCGCGTGCCCACCGGTCCAGGACGAGCGCAGGACGGATCCCGAAGAGCCCCTTCGCCGCGCCGAAGCGGAAGGGGTGCATTGTCGACCGTATGCGTGCGTGGTGATTCTGCACCCGACGAGGGAAGGCATGATGGCGAGCAAGCACGCAGGCAGCCGTGTAGCGTACGTAGAGCACGACCTGGCGGCTATTGGGTCCCGGACTGGACAAAGCAAGAGTAGGCTAGGGCGCGCTGCCTACTGTAGCTGTCACGACGTCGTACCACGCAGGCTAAGGCGGTTGGGCGCAAGGCCAGGCGGAGCCCGTCCGAAGCAGGCGTGCCGCGGCCATGGTCGGCCCGGCAGCCGACATCTCTCCTCCCGACCTCTTCCAGCCCCTCCCTCCCTCTTCCTCTCTTCCTCTCTTCCTCTCTTCCTCTCTTCCTCTCTTCCTCTCTTCCTCTCTCTGTCTCCTTGTCCTTGCTTGCTTGCTTGCTTGTTCTCCTCGCCCGGAGTCGTATGACCACGGCGGCCATCGCCTTCGGCCTTTGCACATTCTTGCGACTGCCTGCCTGCCTGGTTGTCTTTACCACGGTTGGGTCGTCGCGTCTGCAGACGCGACTTGCAGCCGTTGAGAGGGCGTACTCACGGAACGCAGACGCCGAGTCGTCAAGAGTACTCGGAGGGGCGCAGACGGGGGCCGAACCCAGCTGATACGGCACGCACGCTGGCCCAGGGCTGGCCTGCCCAGACCAGCAGGCCTCGTTCGTCTGCGTGGGTGCCGGCGACGGTGGGTGCGTGGGTGCGTGGGTGGGTGCCAAATGGGCCCACACAAGCGCGGGCGAGGGAGGTGTAGGATGCCGCGAGGCCCGGCCTGCACGCCCGGCCAAAGGGAAAAAGCAAGCAGCAAGCAAGCAAAGTAGACAGAGCGCGGGCCGGCCCTTTCTTTCGTCCTTTCTTTTTTTGGCGAGCGAGGTGCAGGTGCAGCAGCCTAACCTGCACCCTCACCAGCCGCCGACTCGACCGGCCTGGCAGTCAGGCCAAGCTAAGGCTAGGGCGCCTTGCTTTGCCGGCCTCGCTCTCTGTCTACAGAGACCTCGCACCTCGCTCGCGCTTGCCTGCTTGTGGCCCTCTGCCTGCTTGCCCTGCCTTGCTTGCTTGCTTGCGCTGGAGCCCCCTGGCCTCTCACCCTTCCCGAGCCGAGTCTCGCTCCTCTGCCCCCTCCCCCCCTCAGCCTTCCCCTTTCCATCTTCCATCACACCGACCGCTGCTGTCGACAGCACAAGCAGCAGAGAAGCCACCCTTGCATCCCGGCGCTCGTCGCGCTCGTTCCATCTCTTGTCCTCCCGACTCCGACCCTCTCTACCCTGGCTTGCCTCTTGCCCACGACCTAATCGCCACGATCACGAACATCGACCAGCCCACCAAGCCTCTACGATCCCGCACCGACCGCCAGAATCATCTCCACCGCTCATTCTGCGCCCTACTTACGCCACGTTCCTTGGCCCCTCTCGCGCCCAGCACCGCCGCGGCCTACTTCGCGTGGTTGACGACTCAGTCTTTCATCCTCCACGGTTCGCCCCTCGACCATACCACTGCAGCAGGCTTTCAGCACGCCAGGCCTACCCCCATACCGGCTCCGAGCATTGCTCTTCCCACTTCGAGGGAGGATTTGCGAGCTGAGCTTACAGAACAGCTCGCTTTGAGACTACCCGACCATCGAGGGCGAGGATACGGGCACTCGCCTTCGCTATACTGCCAGCCCGGCACCTTTCGGCCATGGTCCCGCCCATTAGCGGCCGCAGCGCCGCTACCGACGTGCCTTCCTACATCAGCGCGAGGGCAGCCAACGCCCTCATCTCGGAGAACCGACCCACTCGAATCCAGGCCGAGACGCTTCTCGTCCTGAATCGCCTGCTCGATGAGCTGCTCCTCCTCATCCTCAGCTCCGCCAGAAGTTTGGCCACCGATCGGATCAAGACAGACGGCATGCTCAGGGTCCTCGGCAACAATCTTCTTGCAAAGGACGCGGTGCTCGAGGCGGAACTCGAGCTCCGCAGCTACCTCGACGGGAAGAGGGCCGAGGGCGCAAAGATCCCACTGGGACTGATGGCGACCTCGAGGCTGGACGGGACTGAGGATTTCCCGGTGACGAGCGCTTATAATGCTGTGAGTCGCAATGGGGTTCGATCCGGATACACGGTGATGGGCAAGTTCGAAAGCGTCTGACATGCAGACCGTTGCCTCATTTGCCCTGCTGCATCTTGCCCTCAGCTGCGCATCCGATGCCAGTACTACTCTACCCTCGGCGATCGCGAGGACGACAGCGCCGGCACCGACCAAAATATCATGAGCAACGACGGAAGGCCTATCGCCACCATCACGCCCGGCGTCGCCATCTACGTGACCGCCCTGCTCGAGTTTGTGGGCGAACACGTGCTTCAAAACGTGGCTCGAGTCATAGAGCGGGACAACTCAGACGAGGCGAGCCTCTATGACCTCAAGGCCGCCCTGGCCGAGGACGAGCTCCTCGCCGGTCTCTTCAACAAGATGGCCATCAAGGCCGAAGTCGAGCGCCGGATTGAAATCTCACACGGCCGGCGGAACAGGAGGCTCAACGGATCGGGTCTGCCCGACGATCTCGGCAAGGGCGGCAAGGGCGAGGCTCGGGCCGTCAAGCCGTGGCAGGTTCCGACCGAAAATGAGCTCGATGAGGCCGCTGCACCTGCGCGCTTCTCCGCTCGCCGTGCCTCGGTCCAGCCCGTCGCGCGCGGAAGCCGACAAGACTCCCATCACGAGAGGGCCAGCTCGAGCGGCCACTCCTACACACAGGGCGTCCTGGAGTCCAGCGAAAGCGTGTCTCACAGCAGCACGAACCCGTCGCTTAGCACCGCTGCCACCTCGGTGACAGGATCCGGATCCATCGGCCCGGCTGGATCCATCGACGGCCGCTCCGGCATGTCGAGGCGTCAGAGCTCGGACAAGGGCTGGACTGGCGTCTTTGGCCAGATGAAGCGCCGCAACAGCCAGCGGCAGAGCTCAGACGTTGCGTCTGGGTCATTCGGCAGGACGCTCTCGCCCTCCGACGCTCTTGCTTCGCAGAACGACGAGTCGGCTCTCGAGCCCGAAGACGTGAGTCCCCCACCGCTACGCTGGCCCTACAATCCGCGTCGATTGCTTTGGGCTCTAGCCGGCGCCGTTCTATTCGATCATGTCACACCAACGCCCATTTTTGCCTTTGCCTTGATGCTCCTAGGATTTCGAGGCCTTGATGCTGTCAGGTCAGACCATGAAGGTGTCCCTCACGCCCAACCGCCTACGCACAATCGAGGTGAGCGAAGAACTGATCGCCCTGCGACTCGATTTCGGACGCACTGCTGACACGGCATGTTCGCCGATCCCCGTCACAGGTCGCGAAACAGGAGGCCGACGCCAAGATGAACGCGCGCCGGAGGCCGGGTGCGATGGTCTCACCTCTGCGAGACGACTTCGCCGGCGTGAACCGTAACTCGACTCCCTCGCCGGCTCGCCGGGCGAGTGTCCAGCTGACCGAGCCTGTCGACACAGGGGAAGGCTTCAAGTTGACGCGGCGGCCCAGCTCCCGCGGAAGCCTGCAGGCGCCGTCGTCGTGGTCAACGCATCCCGAGCGCAAGTTCGGGTCGCAGCCGCCTTCGTCGTATCGAAGCCCCTCACCAGCCCTTGTCTCGCCCAAATATAATGGATCGGGTGCCGGCGATGACGATCTGGAGTCTGTCGGACACGCCAGCACGAGCGCGGCCAGCCGCAAAATGCAGCCGCGCGAAGGCCAGGTCGATCGCGGCACGTCGTCGCAGGACATGGTCGATTTCCTTCGGTCTGCTCCATCGCACGACACAACGTCCTCGCACGGCAGCCTCCGCTTGAGTGAGAGCGGATCCGACGGCTCGAGGAAGGTCGGCGTCAGCAACCGGGTCCGCAACCTGTTTGGTCGTAAGGCCAGCGTCAATGGCAAGGACGTGTTGTCCTCCCCGCCTCGCGCCTCGGTCAGCAGCATGCGAGACGACGCCCAGTCGACATCAGGCCAGATTTCGCCCTCGGGCGGGTCGAGCATCGTCTCGCACGCCGAGCATGCCCGCAGCTCTTCACCGCTCATGGCAGGCTCCATGGGAAGGCGGACGACGGTCGGGCAGCATGCAGATCCGGCCATGTCGGGCGAAGCGGCTCGGCGCGGGCCATCCTTCCACGCCTCGAGACCATCTTCGTCGGCGGGATCTGTTGCCTCTCCGGTGCAAGTCACCGTCACCAATACCGTCCCTGGCGTGGACCAGCCAGCGCTAGCAGCCACTAGTGCTGCCGGAGCGACCCCGACTGACGCCCGCAGCCGCGCTGGTACCGCCCGGGCCGACTCTCAGAGCACGATCGATGATCGCAGGAGCATCAACGAGCGGCAGGGACGGGCCAGCCCGGCCCTCGTCGGTCTCTACGAAGAGACGAAACAGCCGCGGCCTCGGACGCCGCCTTCGCCGCGAGCACGGCAACGGCAGGACGAGCTGCCGAGTCGCAAAGTTCCGTGGGGCTACAATCGCTACTCGGCCAGCGGTCACGGACGCGCCGAAGGCGACAGCTCCGGGACGCCTACGTCTGATAAGCGGCGGAGCATTGGCTACCAGAGCTCCAACGGGCATGGTGGCGCGAGCTACCGCACCACACGCGCATCAACCGAGAATGGCGATGTGCCCGGCCATGCACAGCTGGACGAAAGTTCAGTGACCCATGGCGCTGGTGGCGGCCACAACGTCAGCGGACGCACGCCCACGCTATTCTACACACACAATGGACGGCGGGGATCGGGCGCGCAGAGCTCTCTGGCCGCCAGCCGCGACAGCAGCTCGTTTATGGCGCACCAACGGCCTCCATCCCATGTCATCCTGATGCTGGCCGAGCTCGAGAAGCAGATGCGGGACTGCAGCTCGGTCGAAGAGTGCCGCGCCCTCATTGGCAGAGCGCTTTCGGGGAGCGCCACCGGTGCCGGCAACGGGCCCACCGCCAACGGCACCAGCGATCTACACGAGACTGGCTCCTCTGTCCACCACGGCAGCATTGCCGACATCCCAGACGAGGAGTCTAGCGTGCATGGCGCACACTCATCGTCCTTGTCCCGTGAAGCCAGCGCCGGCACCGATCGTCCGCAGGCCAGGTACGCCGCTGCCGATGCACCTCGACGGCCTGCCGATGAGCTCGAGGCTACCCGTGTCGCGGCACCGACCTCGCTCGAGGCTTGCGACCAGAACCTCGTCGTTGCCTGGCTCCTCGGTGGAGACGAGGTGCCGTCGTTCCATGCGGATCCGCCTTCGCCAATGCAGCGCGAGGCTGACTCCGCTGCCGACGAACGCAAGTCGGGCATCAACGGAGGCAAGTCGCCGCGCGGACCGTACACCGCCGTCACTTCCAAGGCGAGGATGGGCAGCGTCGTCTCGCTCGCCTCCAATTACCGAGATGCGAGCGAGGGCGCCGAGATTGACGAAGAGCAGTGAGGCGAGGGGAAGGAGCCAGGAGGACGAGGGGCGGGAGACCTCCCTTCACGTCCTCTCCGCCCGGCACCCCAATGATTCTTTGACGACTACGGCTTGCGCGTCCCTCTTGATGTTCTTGTTCTGTTTGTTCTGTAGCCACGCTCATGCTGCCCACCCCCACCATACCCTGCCGCCTGCCGCTACACATCGCTCCGTCTACTCTGTCGCTCGTCAGGGGGGATCGACGACGCAGGGTCGTCGTCTCAACGTCTGCCCCTGTTGCCTTTGTCCTTTAAAACCACCCATCGCTCCGCCCACGTTGGCGTCTTAGTTAATCCTGGGGTCAGAAGTCGTCGACTGTGCGCATCCGTGCGTGGCCACAGCAGACGGGCGCGACCAGTGTCGTTCCCGCCTGTTCTCGGACGAGGCCAGGGAGGGGGAGTGTCCCGTACGAGCTTACGAGGTGCGTGGGGGCGCATCACGCCGGCTCGCTTTCTGCGGGGTGTCAAGATACAGCATGCATGTAAGCTTGCATGATAGCAGCAGGGAAACTTTAGAGGTGCCTCGTGTTATACCTGATGGTCCACTATCCCTGCTGTAGGTAGAGCTCAATACCTTGCTGTGAAGCAACAGTATGGCCTGCCACAGGCCCTAGTGTGACAGACTTGCCTGCATGGAAGACTCGGTCCAGGCCAAGTAGGCTTGAACAAGAAGAGCCGAGGAACAGGAAAGGAGCTCTGTGTATCCAGCGGCCTTTCGGTGATTGAGGGCAAGCTCCCCAATCCGAGCGACATCCCAAGATGCCTTTGGGTATTGTTCCTTGAGGAATATGAAAAGAGAAAAGGTGTTGGTGTAGTTGTGAGGTGCAGCAGGCTTGGCCAGAGGCACGTTGAAGGTGTTGGCATGGTCGCGAGGCTTGGCAGGCTCCTTGGCAGTCTCCAAGCTGGGCAGAGCAGTGGTCATTGTACAGCAGTAGCTGTTAGGCCGGGTTCTGAGGCAGCAGCGCAAATGGACAAAAGACCGTTGCGCCAACTAGACCACCGAGTGGTGGGCTAGCTGGCAGAGCGTTGGTAAGGAGCACTCCACCCGGCATTCTTGGAACCGCACGTGCTTGGGCGTAACAGTAGCCTAGCAGATTGTCTAATGCAGAGGCGCCACCTACAACTGGCAGTCCAAAAGCATGGGGGTGAAGCTGAGGGAACACACTTTGTGTCCAGGCATAGTGCTTGCTGTGCTGCCAACAACAGCAGGCTGATGCAGCTGGAGAGGTCTTGCTGGTTCTGAGCAGCCCTGTCTGTCTGTTTGGGATCCAAGAGACTGATGATGCTGAAAGCTGAGCTGAGCAGCATAGGCCCTTGAGAGAGCCAATGGGCATGACTCCTCCCTCCTCTTCTTCCTTTGTGCAAGCTTGGTGCAGCAAAGGGCCTCTGCCATCAGCCTGGCCCCATAGCATCAGCCTGCATCTGCTGTAGACCCTGGGCAAGGACCAGGGCTGTGTGCCTACCAGTCAACACTGACCTGAATGAAGTGCCAGTGTGTCTGCACAGCTGCAAGCCTCCTGTTGTCATCCATCTTGTCCTGACCCTGATCTCACAGCTGCGTTGGCATCTATCATTGAGTACTTTGATGAGCTTGTTCGTCAGTCTGAAAGGGCCGTTGGCAAGGGTCAGCCGACAGGTTGATGCTTCAGCGGCAATGGCCTTGCTAGTTTCAGAGGCATGATGCAGGCAGGGTCGGGGGGTCCAGGGTCACTACCGGCCTTTTTGCCATCTTCAACACGCAGCCTTCATCGTTCTCACCTTCTTCTTGTATCCCGAGACAAAAGGACCGACACTCAAATTGGTCGACAAGCTGGTACGTACCCTGGCCATTGCGCCACGCTGCCTTGAGAGAGCAAAGAAGCGCCAAGGAGACACTGATGCCGCCTGCCGTCCATCCCGTCTCTCCCACCCCGCACGGCGCATGGTTCATCAGACCTGGACATGCGGTGGTACGACCTCCCTGCTGCTGCCGAACCGGGGTCTAGTCTGGTGCCGTGAGGTGCAGTTCAAAGGATGGGGACTCTGTCGAACATGAATTCCATACTGGCTCTGAAAGAGGGCAAGAGGTCGAAGAGCGACATCATGACATTGGTGGCTCGAGAAGGGGAGGGAGGATACATGTACAAGACCGAAAGACGGGGACGAGGGTGTCGGAGTGGTATAGCATCGGACCCGACCGGGACCGGGAGACAGGAGCGGAGCGGTGAGAGGTCGTCCAAGAGCCCAAGGCGAGGGCGACTGAGGGGAGCGGTCTCGAGTCACTTTCTGGATACATAGCGGGGTTGGTTGCGCAGGACGATTCGGGAGCGGGCGGCGCGGGGCGGGGGATGGGGTCAAAAGGGGAGAATCGACGAGCCTGTCGTGTCTGGTCGTGCTTTGAGCTGATCAGGACCGGATGCGGGACAAAAGATGGCGTTGCGACGTCAGCAACAAGGTAAGATAGAGGTCTGGCGCGGATCGGGAGCGAGCGGGCGGGCAGTGAGGCAGGCAGGCAGGCAGGCAATCAGCACTCACCGCTTCGCCGACGGCGTGGGCGTGCCCGGTCTCGGCGTCGCTGTCGATGGCGTAGCACAGGTAGAGAGTGTCGGCGCTGATGGGTCAAAGGAAGCGGACAGCCAAGGAGGGAGACGTCAGTCGAGCATGCACTCTCGGCCCTCCGACACCGTCCACCGGCAGCGCACTCACGCATTCGTCAAGACGTCGGCGCAGAGCCGCAGCGTCCAGTAGGGCACCACGGCGCACAGCAGGCCCACGAGCGGCGCGTCGGCGGGGACGTGGAGCTGGTGCGCGCTGAACAGGAACCCAGCGATGCCGCACAGGAACGAAAGCGCGATGGCCGTCAGGTCGAGCACGAGGTTGATGATCAAACCTGCAGATCGTCAAGGAGGGCATGACAAGCCGGTGCGCATGGTCAGTACCGGCGGAGGGCACAAACACAACAGTGCACGCTCGGCAGGGCTGCCCGCGCCGACTCACCTTCCAAGGCGCCACGCATGCCACGGCGTCCGACCGTTTGCACGCTCTTCTTGGTGGCCGCCCAAAAGCCCTCGCCCGTGATGCCGACGTAGACCAACGTCAGGTTGCTGAAGCCCTGTACCAGCGTGCCCAGCCCGGCGAGAAAGGCGACGACGTGCGTCAGGGGCTGCAGCAGCTTGGGCGTCCGCCGCTGGGCCGTTGCCTCCGACGCCCGCCTTGCAGTCTCGGCGATGACGGTGAGCGTCCTGACGATGGACAAGATCAAGGCGGCGAGGCAGATGCTGCCGAGCGCAGGGCCCGTGGCCCGGGCAAACGAGGCGCGCACGATCTCGGTGGGATCCGGCTCTGCCGAAGGTTGACTGCCAGCAGACCTCGATCGACCCGCCGACGCAGCAGTGTTGGGCCCGTAGGCCCCCGGCGCCGAAGGCCCGGGTCCGTAGATGGAGTCGCCGTCGTCCTCGCCGTAGACGTAGTCGCTGTGTTCGTCGTCCGGCTGCCGCTTGTCGGTGCCGGCCTGGCCTTCCTGACCTCTTGCCGCAGAGTTTCGGTGAAAGTACCAGTGGCTCACCACGCCCGCCACCGTGACCCTCTGGACGCCTCGGAGCACCGCCCAGGTCCAGAGCCATGTCGCGAGAGTGGCCCACGCGAGCCACGCCGCCCGCCTGTCCGTCTTCCACTCGACAGAGTCGCCGACCGGCTTGCTAAAGTGGCCGACCAAGAAGAGGCGGGTGAAGATGAAGAGGAAGGGGATGGTGAGGACCAGAAACGCGCCGAGGGAGGCCACCGAGAGGACGAGGAGAGCCGGGTGGTCGAGAACGATGCCGCAGCAAAGTTCGATGACCGCGATCGACTTGTTGAGCGCCTTGCGCCGCGACCAAACCATCCGCGCAAAGACGACCGCCAGGCCCAGCGGGATGATGGAGATGACCCGCAGACCGGTGGTGCTCCAGCCGCCTCCGCTCCAACCCTCGTCGTCATAGATGAAGCTTCCGGCTAGCGCCCAGGTCCAGCCCAGCCCGAGCACGATTGGGACCGCCATTAGGCCGGTCCGCAGAATCTGAGCGCCTCCCAGCCGGCCGAAGTTGCGCAAAAGCAAGAGATTGCCGAGCCCTGCGCCGAACGCAAAGAGCGTCATGAGGATGAGGATCGGCAGCGACCGCGTTATCGTGTAGTACGACGACGGCCGGGTCTTGGGCGTCTTGGGCGGCGAGGGCGAATTGACGCCCCAGCTCATGGCAAGCCCAAAGAGCACGATGGCGGCGACGGCGCCCGCGAAGCACACGATGGCCGTCTTGTCTTTGTATTTGCCGACGGCGAGTCGGTTTGCCCAGGGGCCCCAGCCGGATCGAGCCGGAGGAGAGGGGTAGACGTAGATGGCGGTGTCCTCTTCGTCCTTGCGTGCGATATCGTCTCGGTCAGAGCCCATGACCGAGCCCTCGTCGCTCTCCGACTCCGAGGAGCGGCGGCCGTGGTGGCGCGAGCCGCCGAGGGGAAGCAACGGGTCCCGCATCGTCGACGACATGTTGCGTGTGCGGTTGCGATTGACCTGTGGCCGCTTGGAGGACCGGTGAGTCTTCCGATGTTGCCGCGGCCGTCCGTCGTCCGTCTCGGTCCCCGAGTCTGTGACCGAGGATGCCGAGATCGAGGTCGAGCGAGACCGAGAAAGGCCGCTGAGCTCCCCCTCTGACTCGTCCTCCTCGTCGTAGATGCTATAGAGGCCCGGACCCCGCGATCGGTGCCCTCCACGCTCCCGGCTCCTGCGTCCGGGCTCATGTTCGACGTGATGGGAAGCGGACGAGGTTCCGTACCGGGACGCAGGGGCCGAGCCCTCCTCGTCGAGATCTGGGTCGCGGTAGATGTCGTTAGGCAGCCGGGAGAGGCTGGACCCTGCTTCTTTGCGACCTCTGCCGCCCCGGCCTTGGCTGTTCTGCCGGCCTTTGCCCTTCCGATCGGCGGGCAAGACCGACTCAGCAATGGAGCCGTGAGCCAGCCACCCTTTGGCCCTGCCCATGACCTGGGCCGGGGAGAGCTGATGTCCGGCCGCTGACGCTGCGGATGCAGGCTGTGCGTAAATGCGCGAAGGGGACGTGGCAGAGGATCGGCCGGCGACGCTGCCACGACCGCGGCTCTCGGCGATGCTAGAGGACTCGTCGCGGTCGAGGTCGCCATCGGCGAGGAAAGGATCCTGCGTGTCGCCCCCGGTGGCGGCGCTGGCGTTGCCACGGGTGCGCTCTTGTCGCCTCTCATCCTCGTGGCTGGGATGCAGCCCCTCTGAGCCAGTGCTCGCGCCAAGGCGAGATGCGATGTCCGTCATTCGCCTCTCGTCTCTCCACAGGTCGACGTCCTCCTCGTCGTCGATCTCGCGGATGAGCGAGTCCCTGACTCCACCGCCTCCGCCAGCATTGCCTCCTGTCCCCCGTCCGCGCCCCGCGCCGATGAACGAGGCAGGCCCGTACCTGCTGGCGCCAGTCAGGCTGTGAAGCAGCCCGCTCTGGTGAACGGGCCTGCCGTGGTGTTTATGGACGGATGGCGCTGGCGGTAATCCGTCGGAGCTCGAGAGGCTGTACTCGGGTCCGTACGGGTCGTTGCGGTCATGGGAGAAGGGGGCACCAGTGACGGACGCCTGACCGTAGAAGAGGGGCTCTTGGGAGGCGTCGGTAGCAGTGTCATCGATCTGGCCTGGTCTGATGGATGCGCCGAGACCGGAGGCGAGGAAGCGGGATGCGTAGGTCGAGAGGGAGGCCATTGTCGGACTGGCTCGCTGGGCGGGCCCAGTTGGTGTCGAGGAGCGGCAGCGGATAGCCGGAATGTAGGCGTGATGGAATGGCCCGTCAAAGTGTCGGTTGGAGGCCGGGAGGGGCCGTAGACGGGAGCAGGCCAGGCGATGACTCGACCGGGATGGGTCACCGCAAAGGGCGAGAGGACGGCAGCTGCGACTCTGGCTGACCGAGTCACGTTGAGCAAGATGCTCTCGAGGGGATCAGCAAGGCTCAAGGACGGGAAGAACAAGGTCGTTGAGGACAGAAAGCAGGTAGGGGCCGTTGTAGAGATGCTCGAGACGGAGTGGGCGAGCTGGATGGTCGTTTGCTGGTGGCCCGCCTCGAGATGGGCGCGATGTGCAGCGATGCGATCCGCTGGCTGCGGTCAGGGCTGGTGTTGGTGCATGAGCAGGTGTGCCGAGGATCCGCTGTCGGTATGCGCGCGGAGCCAGAACGAGAGAGCGGGGGAGCGATTACGGGGGAGACGAGGCAGGGCACGAGGTGGTGGTAGTGGTGGTGCTGCTGCTGCTGCTGATTGTTGTGGTGGCGAGCGGTGGTGTGTGACGGCGTGGATGACAGTGCTGACGGCGACGGGTGCGGCGATGGGGGCAAAGCTGAACGGGATGGGGAGAGTGGGGGTGGATTTCTGGTGCTGGTGATGGTGATGGTGTGATGGACGAGGCCAGGACAGCACCAGCGTCGCCTCTATCACGCGGGCAAGCTGCTGATGGGCGTGCGAGCGCGGTAGGCAGGCAGGCCAGGACGACGTCGGCCAGAGGCAGGCCAGGCCAGGCCAGGCGGGCTGAGGCGCCCCGCGCCAAAAAGGGGTCGGCCCCCCCAACCCAGCCTGAGCGCCCCTCCTGGCGTGTGGAGGCTTGGGGGCGCAGCACAGCAACCCATGCAGGCCAGCACGATAACGTCGTTCGCGGGGCCAGGCCAGCCAGTCGAGCTGGGCCAACCCAGACAGAGGTCAGGGTCCAAGTCAACTGGCCGCCGCCCGTGGCATGCGCGGCCCGGCCTCATTTTCGGGTCCGAAAGAGAACCACCATCGCTCGGCACCGACGGAAAGACTCGGGAGCGGCGTGGGGTGCCGGCCTCAGTCCTGGAACTTTGGAAATCCAGCCAGCCAGCCCGCTAGGCCAGCCCATCAGCCAGCCCAGCCACGCCCGCCGACCGACGCCCGCCCGCTTCGGAACATCGGGGGGGCAGCAGGCAGGCCATCGCCGACATCACTTGGCTTGCTTCTTCTCATCGCCACCACCGCCTCGCCCACACCCTATCCCTACTCTCCGTACAACCTAGCCACACACGCGCACACACGCATACACGCACAACATGCCCGCATTCCGACCTACTCCTCTGGCGCTCCGGGCCCAGCCCAACTTCAATCCGCACGTCGGACGCATGTGAGTGCCAGCCTCCCCTTACTCGCTGCTCCTCGTATGCAACCAGCAGTGGATAGTTGACCCAGACGAACCGCCATAAACTACCACCCCTGCGACGACCTCTGCAGTACCCCGAGCACCTTTGTCAAGTGGGGGCCAACCCTCGCCCTCTGGGGTGGTGCCGGCGCCGGCGCCGTCATGCTCTTTATGAGCAACGTGCCCATCTTCAAGCACGACGTCCTCATCAAGATGCCCTTTGTAAGTAGGCCTGCGGTGCCCTCCCGCTCGCCTCGTCCCGCTCTACCTCGATGTGGCTCTCTGGTGGCCTAACTCTGCCATTTCGCCCCTCTCCAATGCACCTCGCGCCTCAGATCGCTTCGTACTTTGAGGACAAGACCCACCCCGCCGACAACGCCTTCTAGGCTAGCGGGCTCTTTTCTGCCTCTTCGCTGCAGCCACCGGCCTCCTTGTTCAGATAAAGCACAAGGCAAGGCGAGGCGAGGCGAGGACGTCGTAGTTGTTCTGCAAGGCGATGCAATCAAAGGTCGTCCAGATCCACGAGCATCCGTTTCGATTCGATACCGCCTGCACTCGCCTCTCGGCTTCTCGTTATCCCTCGTCGCCCGTCTTGCAAGGCAGCGGAG
Source organism: Pseudozyma flocculosa PF-1 (assembly GCF_000417875.1). NCBI lineage: Eukaryota > Fungi > Basidiomycota > Ustilaginomycetes > Ustilaginales > Ustilaginaceae > Pseudozyma > Pseudozyma flocculosa. The sequence goes on from NW_006920874.1 coordinate 349,595, forward strand.
GGAATGGACCATGCCGGCTGGGGCAGACGAGATCTAGGCCGACACAAAGAGAGACACGGGCACGACGGACGGACGCAACCACGCTGTCGTACTGATGCTTTTTCTCCAGAGAGCCATGCAGGATGCTTTTTTTCTTCTTTGGGGAGGGATCTTGCGACCCGCTCCGGATGCTGGTCGGAAATGATCGAAGGTCAGGTAGTCGGAGCGGCGAGCGGCAGGAGGACGACGGCGAATTGAGAGAGTCAGAGAGGGCCCAGGCTGACGTATGAAACTAGCTGCGACCGCCGCTCCGCCGCTCCGTCGCTGCGCCGCTGCCACGCTGCTGCACTCTGCGACACTGCCGCGGCTACTGCGGTGCGGGTGCAGACGCAGGCACCTCGGCGTCCATCTCGAGCTTGGCTAGCCGGCTCGTCAGCTCGGACAGCTCAGTCCTGTCGTCGCAGAGAGTCAAAGATAGAGAGGGAGCGAATATGGGCGGTCAGCTTTCGGTCCTCTTCTATCCGTGCGCATCGTTCCGCGGGCTTGCACGCTTCCGGGAAGCCCAGCCCACTCACTTCATCTCGAGGAGCGCCTTGAGCTCCGTCTCGGTCTCCTTTTCCAGCTTCTGCTTCTGCTCGGCCTCGGCCTCTTTTTTCGTCTGATCCTTGAGCTGCTTGACCCGGTCGCCCTGCGACGCCACCCGCGCCTCGAGGTCGAGCAGCTCGGGCGTCTTGTTCTTGACCACGACCTTGTTCCTCTCCTCGGCCGCCTTTTTGGCCGCCTTGGCCGCCTTCATGGCCTGCTTCTTGGACATGGCGGGCGCGTCGGCCTTGGCGGCGTCCTTGGCGTCGCTCGACCCGCCAAACTGGGCGCGCCACACGTCCTCCTCCGCCTCGTCGATGCGCTTGAACAGGTGCGCCGCCTTGCCGATCCGGTGGCCGGGCAGCAGGTCCAGCTGGAACCGGCCGTCGTCGGGCACGGCGCGCGGCGGCGCGTCGAGCTGCTTGAGGATCGAGTCGCACGTCTCGGGCATAAACGGGTGGATGAGCACCGACAGGAGCCAGATGACGTTGAGCGTCACCAGCATCACCTCGTCGCACTGCTCGCGCCGCTCGGTGAAGAGCGTGTTGTCAAAGCCCATCTCGACGAGGAACAGGTTCGAGCGCGCCGAGAGCGCCATCATGTGCTGCAGGCCCGAGCGGATCTTGACCGCCTCCATCGCCTCGATGTACTGCGCCAGCAGCGCGTTGACGTCGCGCACGTACTTGGCAATCACCGACGCCGAGCCGTCCTCGCCGGCGGGGGGCGCCGCCACCAGGGGACCCTCCTTGTACGTCCGCAGCTCCGAACCGGCAGGGATCTCGGGCACGGTGAGGTCGTACTTCTTCATGAAGGTCAGCACGCGGTTGCAGAAGTTGCCCAGGTTGGCCAGCAGCTCCGAGTTGTTGCGGGCGATAAAGTCGCGCCACGCGAACTGGCTGTCGGCCGTCTCGGGCCGGTTGGCCAGCAGGTAGTAGCGCCACACGCTCGGCGACAGGCCGAGCTCGCCCGCCTTGTCGCCAAAGACGCCGACGTTGCGCGACTTGGAAAACTTGCCGCCCTCGTACTGGAGGTACTCGGTGGTGCTGATGTGGTGGAGCATGGTCCACGGCTCCTTTGTGCCGATCAGGCACGACGGGAAGATGACGGTGTGGAAGCGCACATTGTCCTTGCCCATGAACTGGTAGAGCTTGACGTTGTCCGGATTCTTCCACCACTGCTGCCAGTCGTCGGTGTAGTTGGCCGTGATGCTCGGGTAGCCGATGGGCGCGTCGAACCACACGTAGAGCACCTTGTCCTCCATGCCCTTGATGGGGACGGGCACACCCCACTTGAGGTCGCGCGTCAGGCTAAAGGGCCGCAACCCCTCGCGGAACCAGCTCTCGGTGATCTGCCGGCCGTTCGACGACCAGCCGCCGGCCTCGGCGGCAGCGCGGGCCCACTTTTCCGTGAGCGGCTGGAGGTTGTCGATGCGAAGGAACATGTGGCGCGACTCCTTCTGGATGGGCGCCGACGAGCACACCTTGCAGCGCGGCTTGACCAGCTCGATGGCGTCGAGGAGCTGGCCGCATTTGTCGCACTGGTCGCCGCGCGCATCGTCGTACCCGCACTTGGGGCAGATGCCCTCGACGTATCGGTCGGCCAGGAAGCGCGTGCACTGCTCGCAGAAGAGCTGCGTCATGCTCTTCTCCTCGAGGTAGCCGTTCTCGTGCAGCTTGAGGAAGATGTCCTGAGCGATCCTGCGCACGATAGGATGGAAGGAGATGAAGCAGAGCGGGAGGGGTGAGGAAAGGGGGAGAGGGGGCCATGAGTACGCGCGCGGGACCGGGTAGCCCCAACGCACCGACTTCCGGCGACGGCCTCACTCACTCGGTCTGCTTGGGCGTCGTGGTCCTGCCAAAGTGGTCGAAGCCGAGCTGGAACCACTCGTAGACCTTTGCGTGGACGGCGTGGTACTTGTCGACGAGCTGCTGCGGCGTGACGCCGTCCTCGAGCGCCTTTGTCTCGGTGGCCGTCCCGTACTCGTCGGTGCCGCAGATGTAGAGCGTGTTGCGGTTGCGCGTGCGCGAGTAGCGGGCGTAGACGTCGGCGCTGAGGGTGGAACCGATGATGTTGCCAAGGTGGGGCACGTTGTTGACGTAGGGCAGCGCCGAGGTGACGAGGATGTTGGGCTCGCCCTGCTGCGGCAGGATCTTCTGGTTCTTGGCCGAGGTCTCGGTGGTGACCTTCATGAGCACCGAGGGCGAGTCGTTGTGCGCCCTCGTCTCCGAGACGGGGAGCGCCACGGGAAAGGGCGAGGCCATGTTGGCGGTGATCCGGCGAGGTGAGGGGACGGGATGGGGACAGGCGAGAGGTTGCGGGGTGAGGAAGCGCCGGTCAAGACCGTCGGGCGACTGGCAGGGAGGGTCTGCGCCTCTATCGATGTCTAGTAGAGTCGTGTGAAGGAGCCGTTCCTGTGGCTCGAGTGCAGGCGCTGCCGATGGCGATGGTGGAGGGAGGGGCGGTGGTGGTGGTAGCGAGTAGTGGGGAGAGCTCCACCCTCCTTGACCGCCCCTGCTGCCCGCGCTTCGAGAAGGGGTTGGATGCTGCCTGGCAGAGTGTGAGCCTTCTTTGGCTTTTTCCCCGTCAGGCGAGCGGGCGGGCGGGCAGGGGCCGGGCCAACTTGACTCGACTCGACTCGACCCTTTCTCTGTGCCTTTTCAGGAGGCGCATCAACTGCCCCACTCCCCTGCGCCACCTCCGCTCATGAGCAGGATCACGGCTCTGTTGACTCTCTCTCTGCTGCAATGTAGGTTGCGTTCACACGAACCGGGTCGGTCTAAGATTACAGTGGTGGACGGGCCGGGGTCTCGAGAGAGAGACAGAGAGAGCGAGAGACTGCGTGAAAAGTGGTGTTGCGAGCGGACTGCCCATGTCGATCGCCGAGAGCGACGCCCGGAGCTAAGCGCGGACGGCAACGAGGGTGTCGTGAGGAGGCGCGGAAGAGAGAAGGATGCCTGGCGCTACAAGGCGGCTACTGCTTTGGCTGCTCGGGCTGCTCGGCGCTCGCCGACGAGTCGGGCTTGGCCTCGCCCTCGGGTGCGCCCTTTTGCTCTCCCAGGCTCCACTCGGCCTCGATCCTCTCTCTTGCGCGGACAATCTTGGACTGGATGTAGAAGCTGCCCTGTCCGCCGCCCTCCTTGCCCTTGGGCGCGGGTGGCGCGTTGGTCTTGAAGAGGTGGTCGTAGTTCTTGACCATGTTTTCGCGCACCTGGTCGAGGAGCGACTTGGCCTCGTCGTTGGCGCCCGCCTTGGCGGCGCCCGAGACTAACGTGGCGTACGAGACGTCCTGCTTGAGGTTGAGGATCATCTTGGCCTCGTCGAGCGTCATGCGGTGCGACCGCGTGAGCGCATCAGAGGGCGAGCCCGTCCCCGTCCCCGAGGCGCCGCCCGCCGCCGCCGCCGCCTCGACCCGTCCTGCCCGTGCGTTGCGTCCCGCCTGCCGTCCCGCCTCGACCAGGGCCTTGCCCACAATCTGTGTTCCTACAAAGAGGATCTGCGCGAGCACCTTTGGGAGAGACTGCGATCGGTGGCGAAGGGGTTGACGGACGAGTGCGAGGGGTGACAGAAGCGACCCGCCAGAGGTCAGCGACAGGTCTCGAAGCGAGCGCAAGCGGCCCAAGCGTACGGGCCGCGCTGCCGTTTTGGCAACAACGCCTATCCACTCACCATGGTGGTACTGTTATCCGCTGCTGGTCCTGGTCAAATGATGTGGTGCGAGCTGCTGCTGCTGTCCCTGCTGCTGCTGTGGGTGGCGGTCCGTCCAACGCAAAGTGCGAGCGGCGGTCGATACGATTGGGAATGTGACGGGGTCGGTGGCGATCCTGGTAGGATGCTGTGTGCGTCTCGTGTGCGCGATGCGATGAACCGGGTGCGGGAGCTGGGTGGCGTGCTGCGAGGTGATGGCGAGGGTGATGGTGTGCAAAGGGTCGAAGGGCGTGGAAGGCCGGCCTTGACCTCGCCTGGCGGACCCGGCATTCTTCTCGCCCGCCTCAAATTTTTGGATTCGCGGGCCTGGCTTTGGCTGATCCCCTCACCCGCCCTCTCGACCGACGGCACCCGACCTCGCCCGCCTCCTCCACCCACCCCGCGCGCCTCGTCTCTCCTCTCCCGGCACACGACAACAAGACACCATCACCTGCCGTCGACTGCGCTGCAGGATGCGTTGGAGCAACATGGTTTGCTCCTGCTCTGTTATCAACCCAACACTCGCTGCTACAAATACATCCGAAGGTCGCGCTGCTCCACGCCGCCTCACTTCTGCGCGCCGAGGTTGCGGATGCGGTCGACGAGCTCCTGCACCTCGAGGTTGCCGCACCGCCTCAGCGCCTCGAGCTCCCACAGCACCTCTCCGCACTTGAGCACGCCGCCGGCCGTGGCATCCGGGTTCGCGGCGACGGGGTCGTACACGCCGTCCTTTGCGCGGTCCGTCGTGTCAACCAGGGCCAGCAGCCGGTCCTCGCGTGCGATCAGTTTGGCCACCAGCTTGAGCGAGCGCTGCACCGATGCGGGCGGCAGCTGCAGCGCAATGATGCACAGCCGCTTGACAAACGACGCGGAGCGATCGATCGGGATCGAGCGCGGCGGCGGGAAGAGGAGGACCAGGTCGAGCGAGCGGAACAGGAGGTCGGCAAGCGTCTTGCGTGTGTTGTGCTTGATCGACCGCTTCTCCTGCCCGTACACGGCCCGCTTGGTGTCGACCTCGGGCTTGGCGCCGAAGCTGTACGGGTTGTTTGAGTCCGGATCCTGCTCCAGGTCCGGCAGCGTCGAGAGCGGCAGCATCAGCGCGTAGAGGTGCGTCGTCAGGTCCGACAGGTCCAAATTGAGCACGTCGCCCTGGCCGCTCAGCAGCTCAAACGCTGTGTTGAGGCAGAGGAGCGCGTGGCGGATCGAGCGGTGCACCAGGTCAGAGCTCTGCTCCCGCCTCTCGCGTCGCTCCTCCTCGTCGCCGCCGTCGCCCTCGACGTCGGAGGGCGCGTCCTCCTCGTCGCTCGACTCGGCGTTGTCGTCGCCAGCTTTCTTGCTCTGCGACAGCCGGTCGAGGCTCGCAAAGCGGTCGACGTCGCTCTGCACGCGCTTCCGGGCCTCGGTGATGTGGACGCGCAGCACGGCCAGCAGGTCGCGGAAAAAGTCGACGTTGACGCGGTGGGCGAAGCGCGACAGGCCCTCGAGGGCGGATCCGAGCAGGTGGAGCGGGATCGAACCGATCGGCGCCTTGAGGATGGTGAAGTAGAGGACAAAGAGCAGCTTGAGGGTTTCGGTCTGGTGCTTTTCACGCTCCTGGAGGTCGACGGTGGCCTCGGCCTCCTTCATCTCGGCCTCGATGGCCTTGAGCTCCTTCATCTTTTTGCTCTGCTTCTTGCTGAGGTGCTGGCCGAGCCCCTTGCGCACCTCCTTGGGCGTCGCCTTGCCCTTGCCGACCTTGTTCTGGATGCGCTTGCGCTCCCGCTCCTGGCGCTCCTTTTCGGCCTCCTTAACCGGGTCCGACGCCGTCTCGGTGCTGGCGCGCTTGGTGCCGAGCTCGTCCTTGAGCCTCAGCTCGAGCAGGATGTCGAGGACGCGCGAGTTGACCTTGAACCGCCGCTCCTTGGTCATACGGTGGATCAGCCGGACCACCTCGTACGACACGGCGCCCTGCCGATCCTCGCGCACCACCTCGACCAGCGCCTCGTAGCAGCTCTCCTCGTCCTTGCCCCACCGCCGCCGGCTCATACGCGCCACGACGCACTGCAGCACATTGTCGCGGTAGTTGAAGTGCGTCGCCCGCGTGGCCAGCGTCGTCAGGCACCGCAGCGCCGAGGCATGGAGCGGCGAGTCGCGGTCCTTGACCTCCTGCTCGCACAGCTCGAGAAAGTCGCGGTAGGTCGACACGAGCCCCTGCTCGTACTCGCGGCGTCGCGCCACTTCTTGGCCCACCTGCTCCTCCTGCTCCTTTTCCGAAAGCGACCGGATGCGGTAGCCCGGCAGGATGTCGAGCAGGACGGCGAGGATCGACAGCAGCGAGAGCTGGCGGATCGCCGGGTCAATCTGCACCTTGAGCGGCCTCGGCGGAGTTGCGCCGGCCGGTGCGACGCCTCCGTGCTTGGCGACCAGCTTCTTGTACTGCGCCTGCTCCATCTTGATCTGCGCCACCTGCTCTGGCGGGGGCTGGACCGTGCGCTCCGAGAAGACGGCCAGCCTCCGCAGCAGGTTGAGGCTGACCTCGGGATCGGCCACAATCTGCGAGGCGAGCGAGGCGATCTGGTTCCTCGCCAGCTGGATCATCTGCATGCGCCTGGCGGCGGCGGCGTTGGCTTCGGCCTTGGCCTGGGCCTTGGCTTTGCCCTTGACGGCGGCGGCCGCAGAGGGCGGTGTGAAGCCGAGGAGGCAGATCTCGTAGGGGGCCGTCAAGTTGAATCTCGTCGAATGTAGCATCGAGGAGTGAGGCGTGGCGTTGGCCCTCGCCCTTGCCTCAATTTCTTCGGCGGCCTGCGATGATGATGGACTGTCCTCGCGCAGCGGTGCGTGGACGGCGCGGCTGTCCTTGTGTGCTGCCTCCTCCGCGTCGTCGTCCCCGTCATCCTCATCAAGGCCGTCCATGTCGTCGTCCCCGTCTCGATGCTCTGGCCGCGCATCGGGAGCTGTGTTTGCGTCGTCGTCGGAGCTCTCGTCGGCCTCGACGATCTGGCCGTCGGCCGTCCGGATGGGGAGGCGCTTGTTGCGATTGGCCTCCTTCGCCTTGAGCGCCTCGAGCTCCTCGCGTGCCTTCCTCTTTCGTAGCCGTTCCAGAACGCGAGCCTCGTCGTCGTCGCCTTCGTCGTCGTCGTCCTGGCCCGCCTTCCTCTTCTTGCCTTTGGCCGCTATTGTCGGTTCGTCGGATCGCTCGTCGTCGCTCTGCTCGACCGCCTCGCCCTCGCTGACGTCGCTGTGCTCCTCCCAGTCCTCGGACCCGATCGACTGCTGGTCAAGGTCGTCGTCCTCTTCGTCGAGGTCCGACATGCCGCTGAGGTCCGACAAGCCCTCCTCTTCCGCCTCTTCCTCCTCCTGCTCCCTGAGCCGTGCGGCGTGCTGCTCTGCCTTGATGCGCTTCTTCGCCTCTGCGAGCTCGAGCTTGTCGTTCTTGTTGCGCTTGGCGTGCAGCTTGTTCTCCTCCTTTTTCGTCAGCGGCTTCGACTTGTCCTTTTCGAGATTGGTGAGGAAGGCGAAGCTGGAAGCAGCGACAGTCTTTGGCTTCTTTGCCCGCGGTGCATCGGCGTGCTCGTCGTCGGTGGCGGCATCGTCGTCGCCGTCGTCCTGGCGGTCGTCGTCCGAAGAGACCTGAGACACCTCGTCGCTGTCGGCATAGTCGCTGATGGCGCTCTCTTCGTCCGAGTCGCCTTCTTCGCCGTCGCCTGCAGCGCCGCTCTCCCTATCGCGGGGCCTGCGCTGCTGCTGCTTGCTCTTCTGCTTCTTGAGGCTGGCCTTTGACTGCACGTTTCTGGCCTTGGACTGGGCTTTGAAGCCGGTCTTTGCCGAGGCGGCCTTCTTGGGCGCTGCAGACCTCTTTGGCGGCATGTCCGGCGATGGTGATGATAAGGAGTTAGCAGGCCGATCGGGGGAGGGTGGTGAGCGGCCGGCGAGGTGGTGTCAGAGTGGTCGAGGAGGCCAAGCAGGTGCAGCCAACCAGCCAACCAGCCAGCCAGCCAGCCAGCCCACAGAGAGGCGGGCCCTGGCCAAGTCGAAAAATTCAAAGCTTCGCGGCCAAAAAAGTTGGAGGGGCCGGGTCCAGCTTATGTCAGGCTGACGGGGCAGCACGGATCGAGGGAGCCTGGCCAGGCGTGCCTCGGAAGACGGCGAGGCGCGGGGAAAGAGCAACCGCCGGCTTGCAGGGAACCAGCCTGGCCTGGCCTGACGTCGAGGAGAGCAACACCAACCACCTGGCCCTGCTCCTGCTCCTCGTCCTTCTGCTCCTCATCGTCCTCCTCGACCGTCCCCAATCCCCGCATCGCTACCTTCGCCACTCCGCCAGCACGGCAACAACCCCCCCGCCATGTGGTCGGTGGTATCGGGCAGCTCGACGCTGGCGCCCATCTTGTCGTGGGCCATCCTCCCCACGCTCCTGACGCGCCTCGTGCTTGGGGTGCTGTACAACTCGTCGATCCTCTCGCGCCCCACGAACCCGCGCTCGGCCTTTTTCCACACCCAGACTGTCCAGGCGGCCGTCATCGTCTCGTACGGCCTCTACTCGTTCTCGCACGCCATCCTTGCCGCGCCGCGCAATTACTACGGCATCCTCGGCCTGCCCCTCGACGTCGACCCAGAGGGCGAGGCCGTCAAGCGCGCATTTCGCGCCCTCGCGCGCAGGTTCCACCCGGACAAGGTCGGGCCGCAGGGAGAAGCGTACTTTATCCTCCTCCGTAAAGCCCACGATGCGCTCCAGGACGCGGGCAAGCGATTCGCCTACGATCGGTGAGTTGGCCAGCCTGGTCGGTCAGCAGGGCCCCCCTCTCCTGCCCAATCGCTGGCGCTGCTTTCGACGTTCCTAAACCTTCAAGTCCATCCGAACTCCTCTGACGACGACGACGATAGCTTTGGTCCGGAGGTGACCGAGTGGCGCGACTGCATCACCCTGCGCGAGTACATGGTGCGCGGACTGCAGCGCTGCGTCGGCTTCTACATCGTCAACCCGGTCGTCTATACCGTCGTGACCTATCTCGGCGGGCACAACACCGTGCCTCACTTTGTGAGTCGACATCCCCTCGATCGAGGGTCAGGCTGCCCCTTCTGGATCGCTCGCTGACTGATGCCCGATCGCTTCTACACCTCGCACCTTCTCCCGTCGCCGACGACCAGTGGCGCCTCTCTGCGCTCCTGGCGCTCCTCACCGTCGAGCTGCGGCTCCTCCTCTCGCCCACGATGCCGGAGGTGGTGCGCGTCCTCCTCCCCAATTGGACGCAGCACGACCTCATCCACCTCCTCCACGAGCTCTTCACCGTCCTCCTCCTCGCAACGCAGCACCTGGCGCCCGTCATCTCGGCCCTGGCCACGGGCCCGCAGCCCGCGCGGCCGGCCGACGAGGTGAGGGCGCTCGAGCAGATGGCGTCGCAGATCGACCAGCTCGCCCAACGCTCGGCGTTCGAGAGCGCGCGCGGCGTCGCCGTAGAGTGAGTGACTGCCCTTCGTTCCCTCCTTCATCCCGGAGAAAAGAGGTCGTGGTCAATCAACCGTGCCTCTCGTCCTTAAGAGAGACGCAGAGAGAAAGGGAAGTGAGTGTGTCGGCCGCTCACCCCATCCCCTTGCACCCGCGCACCACCGTCCCCGTCGTTCTTTTGGCAGGTTACGGCCTCTCCGCCCTACACCAGCCGCAACGACAACGACGATCCAACAAGCCGCCGCATCCGCATCCGCGTCTGCTGCCGCTGCTGGGGCCAAGAAGTCGAGTCAACCGGCAGTGGACACGCCCAAGACGAAGCGCGAGCCCACGACGGCGGAACTCGAGTGGTCGCGCCAGTTTGCGCGCAGCCTGGCACGTACCCGCCTCTCGCACGTCGTCGCCGTCGCCGAAGTCGAAAAGGACCTGCGCGAACAGCAGCAGCAGCAGCAGCAGCAGCAGTCGAAGCCTCCTCCGTCGTCCTCTTCACCTCCGTCGTCGTCGTCGTCGTCGCAGCAGCAGCCTTTGCCGCCGTATTCGAAGGTGGAAGGCGGAACCGTGGTGGATGGCGACAAGAGTGCATCACACTCTCCAGCAGCGGCATGATGCGGCGTGGTGGTCGCCGTTCGGCTCGTCGACTCGCCCGGAGGACCCTCCGCCCCACCTCCGTCCTGTATTCCTTGTATACCTAGACTCTCTCGTCGCGGACATCGTACGCCGCTCCATCCATCCGTTCATCCTCGAGGACACACGAGAGGCGGCAACGGCGACGGCGGCTACATCGCAAATGTTCATCGACGTTTACGGCTTTCCCGAGCGATCCAGATATACAGCCATCGTTCCTGTGTGCGGCGGGGCGTGCCCCTTGGGCGCCAAGGGACAAGGGCGAAGGGCGGGGAGCGGGGGGCGAGTCTAGTTAGTGGACGCGGGGCTTGCGTCTATACGCGTCCTCGTTGGCGGGCTTGCCGCCAAACTTGGCCGCCAGCTGCCGGTACTCCTGGTCGTCGTCTACGTGGACAAAGTGTTCGAGCTGGTGCGGCGTGCCGTTGGCCGCCTCGTCCTTGCGCTTGTTGCGTTGCTCGTTCTGTCGTCGTGCGGCGCGGGTCGAGAGGGCAGCGAAGGTGTGGTAGAAGCACAAGGTCAGACTGGTCCTGCTTTCGCCTCGGCGCCCGATGGACACAAAGCGGGAAGTGCTGCGAGTGCCGCGCAGAAAGAGAGCCGGGGCCTGGAGCATGCGCCCGCCACTCACCTCGATCCGTGCCTTGTCGCGGCTGGCGGTGTCGTAGTCGCCAGTCCGGATGCCGTTGGCCACCGTCTTCCACACCTTGCGGCTCTCCATGTCGCCCTGGCTGTCGACGTCGTCGACGTGGATCTCCTCGCGCGGCGTGTTGGCGTCCCAAAAGACGTCGTCCTTGCCGCCGCTGAGGCTCTTGCCCTTGTACTTGCTCACGCCCGCCCACTCGCCCTCGATGTTGTACAGCGAGCTCCCGCCGGCGCCGATCGACGCCTTGAACGAGTGCGACTTGCCTGAAAAGTAGCCCTTGCCCGTGTAGGTGAGCGTGGTGAGCAGGCCCGACGTCGACTGGATGTACGAGGTGCCCGTCAGCTCGACGTAGGGGCTGCCGTACCACAGGCCCTCGATGACGAGGTTGGGCAGCGTGATGAGGTAGAGCTCCTCGTTGGCCATCGACGCCGTCTTTACGCGCATCATGGCGTGGCCGACCTGCTTGACGTTGATGGCGCGTCCGCTAAACGACGTCTTCTGCGCGCAGTGGCCCTCGAGCGTGACGCCGGCCTTTGCATTCTCGATGTGGTACGCCGTGATGGGCGGGTGGTGCGAGACTGGGGGTTGGCGGTCATAGAAAGGGGTATGCGTCCTCGTCAGCCCTGCACGCTTCCGCGCCTCGTAGGTAGACTTCTGCCTTGCCTATTTCCATCGACGCTCTGTCGGCCAGTCTGCCGGCACACTCACCCTGCTCCGCGACGAGCGTGGTGTCGCCCCTGCCGTCCTTGTCGCCCCATTTTCCGAGGAAGAGCTCGCCGAGGATGGGGTTGAGGGGCTTCTTCTCGCTGCCCATCGACGTGTTGCGCGCGGTGAACTGGCCCTTGAGGGTTCCGATGAACCACTTGAGGACGAGGACCATGCGCTCGACCTCGTCCTTTCCCTTTGCGATTTCGGCAAACTGGGAGGGGTGCTCGCCCCAGTAGGCGGGGAACTCGACGAGCGAGACGGGCGAGAGGATGAACGAGGGCGCCGTCATCGACGAGAGGTCGCCCGAGAAGGTGGCGATCGACTTGAGGAACTGCATGGCGGGGCGGGCGGGCGAGCGAGCGAGCGGACGGGTTACGTCGGTTATACGGAGGGGTCAGCGAACACGTCCCGAGCAGCAGGATGCAGATGCGGTCATGGCGGCGTCTGCCTGGGCTGCGCTTTGCACTCACCTGACCCCATCCCTGCTTCTGGTCGGCGGGGACGGCGGCTCCGACCTCTTCTTCGGCGCCCATGTTTGTTGCTGAGGGTGGGGGGTCCGGGGTATGAGTTGGGTTAGGTCCGCGCGGTGGTTTGCGGGCGAGAGTCTGTTGAGCTGCGAGGCGATCAAACTGGGTCGAAGCAGTGAGGATGACAGTGATAGTGAGGGTGGCGGTGGTGGTCGTAGCGATGGTGGCGATGCTCGGGCCAATCAGGGGGTCAGAGGCAGAGCAGGCCATAAAGCAGGCGGCGCCGAGCCAGCCCAGCCCAGCTGTTGCCCAGACTGCTGCCCAGCCGGCTCGCCTGCTCGCCTCGTGAGGGAAAAGCAGCAGCAGCAGCAGCGGCGGCGACAACAGCGGCAGCGGCGGCGCACAGGCAGGGTTGAGGCAGGCCAGGCTGCATCAAGCAGATGTGGAGCTGCAGGCACAGCTCGTCCACCTCATTGCATCAGACGTCCTTGCTTGCGTTTAGGCCTCGCGCCGGCGCCCTGCCACAGGCCAGCAGACAGGCCTACATAAGGGTAGCCTAGCCTGCCTCTACGCACGGCTGCAAGCAGCGGGCGCACGGCCAGGCTACATCCGAGCCCAGCCACCCGAGCCACGTCCCCCGGCCTCGTCCCTCCCTCCGGCCGCCGTTTTCAGCGAGGCCGGCCTACGCTGTCGGCGGCCCCTGAAGAGGGCCAGGTGAGGCAGGGGCTCAAGCCAGCCAAACCGCAACGCAACAGCACGTACGTATGCACGCCGTCCATCTATCCGTCTCGACGATGCTTCAACGGCCGGTCCCGAAATAGACCACCGACAGGCCCAAGGCCGGGCCCGGCCCTCGGCCACGTTGTGTTCCATCTTCGCTCCTCTCCGCCGTAGCAGCACCACCGCCCCTACCTTTACAGGGACTTGGCTCCGCACGCGCTCGACGCTCGTTAAGCATGAGAGGAGACAACAGTGCTGAGAGAGAGAGAGAGAGAGAGAGAGGAAGAGGGCCTACTACAAATACAGCCGTGCTACATTCGCGCCGCGCCACGGTGGGCTGGCACGGTAGCTGCGGCGAGAGGGGGCGTCCATGGCAGTGCGGTGCCTGCCCTGGCCTGGCCTAGCCTCGACCCGGTCCACGTCACGTCGAGACAATCGTCTCGCGGATGGCGGGCTGCTTGCAGATCTCGCGGAAGAGCCGACGCCACTCGAGCGGATCGCCCTTGCTCCGCCTCATAATCACCAGGCACTGCGCCGTCCGGCTCGCTCCACCGTCCTCGTGGCGCTCACCGCTTCCGCCGCCGCCGCCGCCGCCCAGCACCTCGATCCTCACGTCGCCCCGCAGCGGGCACTTGCGCTTGTCCATAGTCCCCAGTCGGATCCGTGCTCCACGCGTGCCGATCTTGACCTTGCCGCCGACGGCAGCGCTGCCCGGCGAAGCCGCCCGCGCCTTGTCCTTGTCCCCGCCGCCCGATTCCTTCATCCTGACGTCGCCCGTGTCGCCGTGCACCATGAACGTGTAGGCCTCCTCGATCTCCTCGGCCTCGCCCATCGGCTCCACGCTCTTCTGCACCGCCAGCATGTCGAGCATCTCGGCCACCAGCGTCGTAATCGTCGCCGCGTCCGCCGTCGAAAAGAAGCGCGTCAGGTGCGGCGAGAAGCGCGCGTGCGTGCCGCCCGTCGCCAGCGAGTCGAATTGGGTCTGCGAGGTGGGTGCCAGCGAAGAGACAGAACGGCAGCGGCAGTCAGCATCGCAATCGTGCCTGTCCACCTGCGTCGATCGGGTCCAGGAGTGCTCACAAAGTGGTTGAGCGCCTGCGTGAACTGGCTCGCCTCGGGCACCCCTCCCGAGCTGCCCGGCTGGCCCGTCGAGCCCGGGAACTCGAGCCTGCGATTTGAGATCTGCTGGCTCATTGCGAGCCTCCTTCCGGCATCGTCGCCACCGCCGCCGGCCAGCGAGGGCAGAGCCGTCGACGACGGCAGCTGCAGCGGCGCGTCCCTCGCCCCACCCGCGCCGAAGCCCAGCGACGACTTCTGGATCGCCTCGGGCTGCGTCAGCGACACGTTCTCCGGAATCTCGGCGCGCTTGCCGTCGGTATGGAGGTCGACGCGGGCGATCATAGCGCCGCCGACGCCGACGCCGCCAGTGATGTCGATGCTGATGTCGCCCGAGACGGCGAGGCCCTGGAGCAGCTTCTCGGCCAGGTTGACGGGGTCGTTGCAGCGGCCCTTTTGCGTGATCAGGTCGTTGCGCCGCATGTACCAGCGGTGGCGCTTGATCCGCTCAAAGCTGATACGCTTCTCCGGATACGGGTTCATCATCTTCTTGAGCAGCGATAGCGCGTCGGCTGGGATGCGCGTCCACGGGTCGTACTGGAACAGCTCGCCGGAGCGGTAGGCGCAGTACTCGGGCGAGCGCGACGTCGGCTCGTCCCACGGCGTGCTGCCCACCAGGAGCGCAAACAGGACGACGCCCGACGACCATACGTCGACTGGCTCTCCCTTGTATGGCTTGCCGTTCATCTGCGAGAGTGAGAGGTTGCCAGGGTTGCGAGGTGCGTCGCAGAGGGGAACCTTTCAGCGGGTGCAAGCGTCAGATGCGTCTCAAGTTCGTCGAGCTCACCTCGGGCGCGATGTAGGGCAGACTGCCGCACGCTCCGTTCATCTCCCTCTCCTTGCCCTTGTACTTGTAGACGCTGCACAGACCAAAGTCGGCAATCTTGAGGTTGCCTGTTGTGCGGCGCAGAGCAGCAGTGGGGAGCGAGTGGCGTCGTCAGTATGCCCTGCCTCGAGCGGATAGGCGCAATCGGCCGTCTGATGCGGGCGGCGCCTCACCCTCTGCGTCCAGCAGCATGTTTTCCGGCTTGATGTCACGATGCGCGACGCCTTGGGAATGGATGTACTCCTGCGGTCGCACGATCGAGGATAGGTCAGTCTGAGGGTCTCGTCTCCAGGGCGGGGCGTCGAGGAGCGACTCACGAGCCCTGCCATGAGCTGGAGGAAGTAGAAGTGGGCCAGATCCTCCTCGACGCCGTAGTCCGGGGCTAGATGCATGATCGCAGACGGGCGAAGAGGAAGGGAGCAGGTCAGAGCGCCGTCTAGGGCCAACCCGTTCGCTGCCCTGACACGAGGAGGGAGGGCGCTCACCGATCTTGTCAAAGAGGTCGCCGCCGGCGCCGAGCTCGAGGACCATGTAGAGGCCGGGGACGTAGTTTTCCTCCCTGACTTCGCCGTTCTGCTTGCGCTCCCTCTCCTTGTCCATGGCCTGCTTGCTCTCCTGGGTGGTGGCGACGGCGTCGCCCATGAGGATGCCCTTTTCGGTGGCGCCCTGTCCGTTTTTGGCGAGGCCCCTCTCGACTGCTCCGAGGAACTCGAGGACGTTGGCGTGCTTGAGGATTGAGTGGACCTGCACCTCTTTCTGGAGCGCTCTGCGGTCGATGGGGATCTTGTTGGAGCGGCCGGGTGCGTACGAGATGACTTTAATGGCGGCGACGGGGTGCGACTTGGAGCGCGGGTTGACGGCGCGGAAGACCTTGGAGAAGCCGCCTCCGCCGATGAGCTGGACGATGCGGTAGTCGAGCACCGTCGGGTACGACTGGCCCGTTGATGAGATGGGGATGGGCATGGCGGTGGCGAGGGGCGGCGGCGGCGGCGAGCGAGCGAGCAAGGGTGGCGCAGCAGAGAGCAGGGATTGGGGGCTTCCGATCCGATGCGATCCAGAACGTGGTATGCAGGGTATCGTCGGGGTAGTGCGGTGTAGGATTCGATTGGTCAAGGGAGGGGGATGGGATGATGGTCTATGGTGATGGAGCTGGTGCGTCGCGAGGGAGGCCCTAGGTGCGAGCGAGGGTCGAGGGTGGTGATGGTGGCGGCGGCCGAGGTGGCGAAAGTGACACGCAACACCGGCCCCTCGAGGCGAGCCAACAGGCAGGCAGGCCCAGGCAGGCCAAGCCAAGCCCACAGGCCAAAAAGTCGCGCAGCCAGGCCAGCCAACAGGACAGCGCGTCGCGGTGAGAGCTCGAAAAAGCCACACAGGCACAGGGCTGGCAAGTGGAGGTCAGGCTGGCAGAGAGGGGGGCCCGCCACGCCGCTTCACCGCCTCTTCGCCTGCATCCGCGTCCCTCCGGCAGCGTGGCCAGACAAGGCATAGGAGGCCACGCCTCGACGCCCTCATCGAGCAGACAGGACCTCGACCTCGCCTCAATCCAATCGCAAGACATCGCACATGGTTGCACTCGACCACCCGACCTGGATGCAAAGCGACGCGCACAATACGGCCTGACTACACGTCCATCGTAACCGACGCCTCGTTCCCGGCGGCCGGCGGCTGCGGCTGCGGCTGCGGCTGCTGGGGCGGCGGCGGCGGTGGGGCAGCGTGGTAGTTGCGCAGCGAGTTCTTGATAAAGTCGTCGAGGCCGCGCATCCCGCCCTCGCCCAGCCAGTCGAGCAGATGCCGCCGGTACTCTTTCGACGTCCAGTCGGCCGGGATGCCGCGCTGCTTGGCCCGTTGCAGCAGTCGCGGCGTCACCGGCCCGCGGATCCAGCCCTTCTGCCGCCGCGGGGTACCGTGTCGCCGGCAGTAGTCGTTGAGGAATCGGTCAGAGAGGTTGGCAAAGCACGCGTGGTGCGTGATCGACGACGAGAGATGCAGCCCCGGGCCCCTCTCCTGGCTTTGCGCCTTGAGCTCGGCGATGACGTCCCTGCTCAGCGTCAATCGTCGTGGAAAAGGTCGGCCAGAGAGGTCAGCAAGCGAGCAGCCGGACAGCCGGGCAAGCAGGTAACCACCGGCGCTCCCACTCACTCATCAAAGCCAAGCCGAGGCGCATCGTTGTCGAGAGCCTCGTCAAACGCCTTGCCCCTCCAGATAAAGTTGACCAGCACTGTGACGGCCTTGTTGAGCGATGCCGCCTGGTCGCCTGCAAAGTAGTCGGCCTGGAGCGTACGGAGGACGCGGTCGTGCTTGGCGGCGGTCCTGCCGGGCGCCGGTACCTTGTGCACCTCGTGCGAGCGCCGCATCTGCTGCATCAGGCCCGCCAGCCTCGACAGCGGCATCGGCGACGTGGCGCAGCACGAAAAGGCGTAGAACGCCAGCGGGGATATCATGTAGACGCCGTGGAGGCCGCACAGGGGCCCGGCCAGGACCTCGTAGCAGGACAGCGCGGCGTGCTCGACGACGACCGAGCGCGGGTATCGCAGCAGCGCCTCGGTCGCCATGCCGTCCAGCGTCGCCGCCGTGTGCGAGATGGTCTCAAAGTAGTCGACCTGTTCATCGAGCGCAGAGATGCCCCAGCGTCTGCAAGGTTTGTGGAGGCAGATGCTCTCCATCGTCAGCGTTCGCCTGTCAGGACTCCAAAGAACCGCCGCCGACATCACTCACACGCTCGCTTTGCGGTCGAGCCTCCGTACGATCTGCGACCAGTCGCGCTTGGCCCACCTCTGCAGCATCTTGGCCAGCGCCTCGACGATGTTGGCTACCGCCGTCTCACCCAAGACTGGCGCAAGGCAGAGCTGCCGCAGCGGTCCGATCACGAGATCGTCGAACACTGGAGACGGTCGATAGGAACGGCAACAAAGTCAGCCAGTCGTGCAAGCGCTGGAACCGGCATCGGAATCCGACTCACCAATCCAGGATCGGGGCTTCAGTAGAGGGACGAACGAGACGATCTCTGCACACAGCGCATCCCAACCGCGGTCCCACGGTGACGAGGGCGCTGCGGCCACGTCGGCCAGGCCCCGCAGCACTTGGCAGATGGTCTCCTCGAAGCGCGACGGGATCTCGTTGGCGACGTCAAACGTCTGCAAGGCCCGCAGGAGCAGGCTCGCCAGGCGGTTATGGGCGGACTGGTTCGCGGGCAGCCGTATCCGGTTTCCGCCCCCCAGCCCAGGCTGCTCGCGTCCGCCTTCGGCGCCTGCCTTTGATTGGCCCAGGCCGACTTCGTCGCGCACCACGCTCTCGAGCCAGTCGGAGAGGCGCACCCAGCAGTAGTCAGAGGCCTTGGCGTCGGACACTGCTCCGTCCTGGCTGAGCGAGACGTCGTTGGTGATGGTCGCACCCGACAGCACGGCCACCCGCGTCAGCCGCGCCCCAAAAGTCGGCGCCAGCATCGCGGCCACCTGCGATGGCAGCGTCAGCCGATCCAGGCTGTGAGCGAGGTGCCGCAGCGACGACAGCTCCGTGATGAGCGACGGCAACGTCCCGAGCGTCTTGTTGAGGGACGTCTGCGGCTGGATCGTGACGAGGTTGGGAAGCGCGGCCAGAGGCAGCTTCGAGGCCTCAATCTCGGTGCTCGTCTTGGTGCTCGCGTCGAGCGAGACGCGCGCTCGCTTGGCAGGCCTGGCCCGGTCCCCGGCCGCCGCCTTGCCCTGGTCATCGTCATCGTTGTCGGACTCGAGCTTTTCGCCGTTGGCCCTGCGCGCATGCCTGGCATGACAGCGCAGCACGCGTCCAACCCAATCGTTGTCGGGGAACTTGAGGCCAGGCACGCCGTTGGAGCCCACGCTCGATGCACTGCCAGACCCGCCGACGAGCTCGGGGAAGAGGAGATCAGGGTAGAAGTTTGCGTACACTGACAAGAGGGCAGAGAGGCCCGTCTCGGCGGCAAAGTTGGCCCGCAGCGACATGCTTGTGTCGGATGGCGGCGGCAGAGGCTGCTGTCAGCCTCGAACGCGGACTGGAGGCACGTTGCAGCACTTCGGACTCACAGCTTCGAGATGCGGTAGTGCTTGACGTGCTTTCGCTTCGTCACCTTGCACAGCAGGTAGCAGAGGTGGGGTCTGTCGTGCGCGAGCGGACCGTCGGCAGTGGGAGAGCACGGTGTGTTCAGGACACTCTGCCCGGGGATTGGAGAGCGGTCCTCGTCTGCGCTGGGAGGCATCTCTTACCTCAGAGCCTGGTAGTCGAGGAAGTGGAAGAGCACGCCGTAGCACCTCTGCAGCGTGGCACGGGCGGCCAGGGTGAGGTACGTGGTCGGAAGAGCGCCGCCGAGCTCGCTCGGATGCTTTGGCTCCGCGCCCTCTTCAGATGGCTCCAGCGTCGCTGCCAGGTTGAGCGGCACCGGAGGCGAGTCGAGCAACACGCATAAGAGCCTGATGGCCGCAACCTGTGAGGACCAGCGTCGAGACAGGGCGAAGGCAGCCGGCAGAGTGGATGTCAGGAGCGCCGTCAAGGAGCGTGGGCATATACGGGAGAACTTTGCCGCCCAAATCGACCCACCTGGACTCGAATGTCGACCTTGACTCGATCCGGGCCGATCTTGCTGGACGAGGATTCGTCGACGGGATCGTCCCGCGAGACGGTGGATATGCCGGCGTCCGCCTCGACCTTTGTCCCAGGGTTGGGCCCGAGGCAGGCGAGCACGGCGTAGACCAGGTCGCTGCCGAGCCTGGTGCCGGGTGCTGGCACGATGGACCGGAGGATGGATGCGGCAGCGCTGGCCTTGGGCGGCTTGCGGTTGAGCGCGGCCCTCTTCCTGCTGCTGCTGCCGCAGAGCGCGAGGTTGAGGAGCCTTTGGCACTGCGATGCGTCGAAGCCGTAAGAGATGGCGTGGCGCTGCAAGCCCTCGAGCTCGCCTTTTAGCGCCGCAGCAGTCGAGCCCGAAGAGAGGGCATGGGCGACGGCCGAGATGGCCTCGTCTCCGCGATCCGGGGCGGTGGCTGGCATGTCGGCCTGGCCCAGGTCTACCTATGATGTGGCAGCGTCGGACGTGTAGCGAAGGATCGTGGCTTTCGTGGTGACGGTGTGCGATGCCGGTGGTCGAGGTACGATGGTGGTGGTGGTGGCAGGCGATGATGGCGTCGAGGGCGAAAAGCTGCGCCGGGGCTGTGCGTGTTGCTCTCTACTGTCCTCCACCTGGCTTCCAGCCTGGGCCCTCCCGTGCCCAAGGCGCGTCGCGTGGACTGCCAACTCGACTTTGGCAGCAAAACACATTTCAGACTGAAGCTGCAGCCGAGGCACTGATATTTCCCTGGCCAGCCGCGGGGACCCACACGGCACCGAGGACACGAGGCGAGCACAGACACACACCCAACCGGACAACGAGGCGTGGGAAATGATATCACATTCCAGTAGGGAAGAGAGAGGGCCAGGGATCGGGAAAGCGGTCATCCCTCCCGTCCACAGGGGGAGGCGGAAGCGGGGGAAAGTGGCACCCCACCCGTCCGAGGACAGGAAGAGGCGGGAGAGGGAAAGGGGATGGGGAAGGGGGATCGGGACCGGGACCGGAACAGCAGTCTTCCCTCCCCGTGCACTGGGGAGAGGCGGGAGCGGGGAAATAGAGGCATCCCCCCGCTCCAGCTCGGGGAGGCGGAGGGGGACAAACACATATTCCGCCGAAGGACGGGAGGGAAGGGCTTTTTTAGGCCGAGTCTTTAAAGTGGTCGCCAGCCACTTGGGGCGGATCCAGCCACTCTTGGGCGATCCAGCCACCGGGGGGAAGGGATTTTTTTAGGCCGAATCTTTAAAGTGGTCGCCAGCCACTGGGGGATTATTTTGTGTGCTCGCTCGCAGGCGGCTGTCTGAGGGGAGAGAAGGGAAGAAGCAAAAGGGACGAAGGTTAGGCCTATATACCTTTGCAGCCGGTCCTTCCCCCCCTCCCCGAGGGGGGCCCACCGGCGTGCTCTGCAGGGGCCAGAGAGCCCGCTGCAGGAAGGGGAGGGAAAAAAAAACTACGTGCATCCCCGTCTGATCTCGGTGGGCACAAGCACGTAGTTTTTTTCCCGGATTTAAGCGATTTGGCGCGCGCAGCGCGGATCAGCAGCGAGTGCACGTAATTAAGTCAGGCACGGATCTAAGGCCACACTGGCCCTGCCAGACCGCGAGCGCGCGCGGATCAGAACGAGATGCACGTAATTTCTTTTACGGATTTAAGCCCCTGTCCCCCGCCAGAGCAGGCGCGGATCAAACCCGCGTGCACGTAATTTTCCATCCGGATTTAAGGCTCGCCGGCCGCCCGCCCGCGGTTTTCCAAACCGGATCCAAGCCCAAGGGCGGCCGGCTCGAAAGGGATATAATCCTACCCTTCCTCCGTTCCCCCCCTTCCTTCCCTTCTTCCTTCTCCCAGGGCAAGCGGCAGCGGCCCCCCACTAGGACAACGAGCGGCATCGACCCTAGCAATACGGCGGCAGCCGACCACAAAATAAATCCCAAGTCAGCGGCAGCAGACTTTCCCCCGCCCAGGGCAGCTGGCAGCAGCCCTGGGCAATCCTGTCCTCGGCAGCTGGCAGCAGCCCTGGACGACCCATCCACCCCTCCCTCCCTCCCCGTTCGGGGCCGTTGGCAACAACCCCGGACGCCCCGTCATTCACAATCCATTGCATCGTCAGTCAGGCCGTCTTTGCGCTGCTACAGTGTACCCTGCTGGCTAACGGCACGACCGAGGAAGCGGCGGAGCGCGGAGCGGATGGATATCCCTGCAGGCGCGTGGTCGACGACGGTGTCGCGCCATCGCTCTGTCCGGCCCTGCTCTGGCCGACCCGACCCAGCCGCGCGTCGCGTCGCACCGACCCGCGTTGAAATGGATGGGTGGGGAATCGCGTCGCACCGACCAAAGTTGGAATCGATGGATGCGAACCGCGTCGCGCCGAGCGGCCTGGCGTTGGAATCGAGCGGCCTCGACGCGCCGGCATGAACACCCTCGACTCGCTCGACCGTCCCTGCCCACGCAGAGTGTCCTCACCGGGAAGCTTTGCACTCGTTTGAGGGAGTCGAGAGACCCGACGCAGGGCAGCTCGCTTCTGAGTGGGAGGTATCACCATGGCGGCCAGCAGAGGGTTGCGAAGCCGGGTGGAAGCGACTCTTCGAAGCGCAAGGCTGCACCTCCTACCACCCCGGGCTGGCCGTACGGCATTCCTGCTGGTAGGGCGGACGAGACCGTGCTACGGCTGCCGTTTCGGCAGCGCACCCGGACGGCATCGAAAATGCGAGGCAGGGGAGAGAGCAACGTGGCGCCGGATGGACTGGAGCGCCCCGTTGCCTGCCGTTGCCAAGAGCATTACGGCGGCAGTTGAGAGCAGCAAGCATCATCGAGTTGCTGCGTGCGCCTCGGCGCCTGCTTGTCCGTCTCGAGAGCATCAGCCATGCTCTCGCAGACGGCAACTCTGGCTCCCCCTCGACCTCTACCTCTACCGAGACAGCCATGACAGCACAGCCGAGCAGCAGCACCAGTTTGGGATCAGTCTAAACAACGCGAATGCATTGCGAGCCAAGTCGAGGCTACCTTTTTTAGGACAAAGGACGAGAAGGGAATCGTGACAAGTGCGAGGGGGGAATCGTGGAAGATTGAATCGTACAAGACATGCCATGCCAGGCGGGATCAGAGGACGGGCGGGGGCGTGAACCAGCTGGGAGCGTTGAGGATGATGGCGAAGAGGCATCCGGAGATGAGGCCGGCGATGGGCAGCGTCAGGACCCAGGAGAAGAAGATCCAGCCGAGCATGCGCCAGTTGAAGCTGCGAATGTTGCCCTCGCACAGCGACACGGCCAGCGTGGCTCCGGTGATGGACTGGGTCGACGAGACGGGCAGGCCGAGGAGCGCAGCGACGACGACGGTGATCGACGCACCAAACTCCATCGAGAAGCCGCGCGAGGGCGAGTGCATCGTCAGACGGTTGCCCAGCACCGACATGAGGCGCCACCCCTGGATGCCCAGGCCGAGCACGATGCCGATACCGCCAAAGGCGAGGATCCAGACGGGGACGTCGGCCTTGTCCGAGGGGAACAGGCTCGTCGACCAGACGTAGTAGACGGCGGCGAGCGGGCCGACGCTGTTGCTGACGTCGCCGGCGCCGTGCGAGAACGACATGGTGCAGGCGGTCATGACCTGCATGAACGAGAAGAGGTGCTCGACCTTGTTGTCGTACTGCTCTGCCACGTCGTGCATTTGCTTGAGCTTGAGCTGCTCCTTGGCGCTGCCCGCCGCCTGGACGGCGTGGATGTCGGTGCGCAGGCCGGCGCTGAGCTGGTACCAGAGCCAAGGCAGCGCGTTGTAGCGGAAGATGGTGTAAAGGTTCCAAGGCTCGAGCGGGTTGCCGTCAAAGGTGCGGTACTTGGGAGGGGTGGGGCGGCCGGAGATGACGCCGTCGTTGCTGTCGCGGGCCAGGTCGGCCTCGACCTTGGCCAGCTGCGACGGGTGCGCCGCGGGCTCGTCGGCGGGCGAGATCTCCTTTTCGCTGCCGCTGACGCTGTTGCCCGAGGGCTCAGTGGCGCTAGCCTCGACGTCGGTGCGGTCGGCGACGGGGTTGGCCTGCTCCTTGAGGTGGTCAAAGTCGTGGACGCGGTAGTCGGGCACAGCCATGTCGGCGGTGACGGCGTCGGCGGGCGCGGCTCGCCTCCAGAGCAGCGGGCCCATGAACATGTGGTACCACTTGAGCGTGTAGTCGCCCTTGACGACCTTGCTGTACACGTACGGCAGCCAGAAGGTGATGGCGATGCCGGCGACGCCGACACCCGTGAGGATGATGGCGGGGGCGAGGGTGGTGTCGGGCAGGTCGTCGAGGTTGAGCGAGGGCGAGCCCTTGACGATGACGGCGGCGGTCAGGATGCAGCCGACGGCGAAGAAGTAAAAGGGGGCGGTGATGAGGCCAATCTTGACGGGGTTCTTGGAGCGCAGCACGACAAATTTGGTGAAGAGGAACGTGATGGCCGCGAAACCGCCGGCGACGCAGGGTGCGATGGCCCACGAGGCAAAGATCGAGGCGACGCCGTCCCAGCCCCACTGGACACCGGCGCCCGTGCCGGCGGCGGCGATGCCGACGCCAATGACGGAGCCGACGGTGGTGTGGGTGGTCGATACGGGCATGGCGTTCCTGGTGGCAAAGGTGAGCCACGAGGCCGAGCCGATGATGGCGCAGGTGAAGCCGAGCATGGCGACGGCGGCGTTGCCGTTGAAGACATCGAGGTCGATGATGTCGTTCTTGATCGTCGAGGCGACTCGGGCGCCGACCAGCACCGCGCCCAGGAACTCGCAGACGGCGGCGGCCAGCATCGCCTGACGGAACGTCAGACTCTTGGACGAGACGCTGGTGGCGAACGAGTTGGCCACACTGGAGCGGCGAGGGCGAGGGGGGGAAAAAGCGAGGAGCGCACGATGGTCTCAGCAAAGAGGCCCGCGGGCAAATTTGCGACAAAGAGCCCCAAGGCAAGGCAGCACTCACTCGTTGGCACCAATTCCCCACGAGGTGACAAAGGCACCGATCATGGAGAAGGCGAAGAGGTAGTCGAAATCGTGGTACTTTGGCATCTTGGGCGACTTCTGACGGTTCCGCGTCGGCCGGTGGGGAGGGTGTTAGGGTCGGAAGGAGGGAGAGGGGGTCGGAGGTGACCAGAGGGTGTCGTGAGGTGAGGGGACAGACCGTCAGACAGTGGTCGCGGCGCTTGCCCTTTTGTACCGTCGTCGATCCTGTGGCAATGAACGACCGGTAGGTGGATCGAGTCGGCGGCGGCGGAGGCGGACGTTGGTTGCTGTAGACCGACCGACTCTACCTAGCTTGCAAACGTCCGAGGCGTCGTGGCCGCCCAAGGGTCGGGCATCCTGGATCCGCCCTCCAGCGCCTGCTGCCGTAGGATCGATCCGCTTGCGTTTCGTTCTTCGCCTGCCAAGGATATCCTCGTGCGCACCCGCTTCGCGATCTCGTTGGTGGCGGGTACAGTAGTACGTAGGACAGGCGGGCGTTTCCCTATTTAGCCCATCGAAAGCGTCTTTGGCATCGCACGTGCGAGCCAGGAACCAGTCGGACGGCGGACGGCCATCGTGGATCCGCGATTTGACGTCGTTGTGGTGTCGCCTCCCCGCATGACGAGAAGAAACGAGCAGCAGGGGTCGTCGACGGTGCAGAACAGAAGCAAGCAGCGGCTGCAGGGGAGGGACGAGAGGGAGGCAGGGGCAGAGGGACGAGGCCTGGAAGGGGCAACGCAACTGCCCGTCGCTACGAGTGCGTGCTGTCTTCCAGCCCGGCAGGCAGGCAGGCCGGCAGGAGCGGATGAGGGGGCGCGGGGCGGAGGCGGAAGCCACCGGGGAAATCGGGGGGAGGCGGTCGCGTGGCAAAATGCCCCTGCCCTGCTCAATTTCCGTCGATTTCGACGCGGCGCCAAGAAAATCCACCTGCCTGTTTTCCTGGCAGCGCGCCGCGGCGGGTGCGGGATGCGGGCAGTTTGGCAGTCGTCGACATGCGAGCGACGCTAAGGTCAAAAAGGCTTGGCAAGCAGCCTTGGCAAAGGCAGGCTCTAGTTAGTCTAGGCGTGCTCCCGCCCACCCTCTCCTGGCCAGCAGCAGCTCGGTGTCATCGTCGCTTGCCGGAATCCTGGCTTCTGCTCGACACGACCATGCATCGTCTGCCATGATGCCGCTCGCTCGCCCGCTCCGGTCCGCACGGCGACTTTCTTCGGGCGCCCCTCCCCCTGCCGGCGTAAAAATTGCATCCCAGCGCCCAACGCCGAGGCTGGCCTGCTCGCGTGAGCGCAGCCCCCTCTTGGCCTGGCCCGCCCCGTACCCAGCATGGCTTGCCAAGATCCTCGACCTGCCCGCCGTTCGACCACCAAGCAGTAGGTGCCCACTGTACGCCCGTCCCTCCGCCCGTGACTGTACTGTAGACGACCATCTGGACCCAACACCGCCAAGACTTTGGTCGAGCGAACGTGTTCGTCGGTCCACCCCCCCATGAACGGTCCTTCGCTTGCTCACAAGGTGTCCATCGACACACGTGGGGTTGATCCATCGTCGTGTGGTCCGGTCCCGTCCGCTTCTGCCGCAGGTTGCGGCCGGTGGCAAAAGGGGCCATCCCGGTCAGAGTGAGGTTGGCGACCGTCGCGGGTGTATCGGGTTGAGAGTCGATCCGATCCATCCACTCCGCCACGAGATCAGCGATGGCGAGAAAGAGGTCCTGTAGGTACCGGTACCTGCGCTCTGGTCCGCTCCCTGCGGCTCAAAGTCGTGCCGATGGTCCGCCTCCTTGCCGCTTACGGACAAGCTCGCCCGTCTCCGTGGCCTCGCTACCTGCCGCCTGCAACTGCAGCCACAGGAGCCGTGAAAGGAGCTTTGGCGCTCGTCAAGCACGGGCCTTAGGTACTTGCCTCGGCGTGGTTGCGACCATGCTGTACCGCACAGTGCCGGTACCTACGGTACTTGCCACGCGATGGCTTCGAGTGTTGCCGTTGGCTCGCCATCCTGCCTCATCCACAAGGTCTTCTTACCACGTTTCCTGGCGGTCGATGGAAGCGGCAGGTCCCGCCCAGCGCCTGCAGTCTCTGCCTCCACAGTCTCACACATGGCCTGTCTCGAGACCGGTGCGGGGAGCTGGATGAATGTGATTGCTTGTTTGGTTGCTTGCTTTGCTGCCATGTCGGCTCCGTCTGGTCCACCCTCTCGCCTGCGTGCGTAGTCGCTCCGTCTATACGTGCCTAGGTGTCGGCTTCTTCACATGTCGATGTCGCCCGCCTCGTGGTCTCCGCCACGGTGCGCCTCGTCGCCATCGGGCTCAGTGTTGGAGGCGTCTGGCGCACGCGCCGTCCTTCGTCGCTTGGCCCGGCCACCTCCTCGAGAGTGCGCATGCCTGCCGCCATTGGAAACGGCACCGCTCGCCGCTGCGGATGGGGCCGATGCGCCACCCTCCTGCTCGCTGTCGTCGTCGACCCAGTCGTCGTCGCTGTCGGTCGCCATGTCGTGCTCGCCCGAGGTCGAGGCATGCGCCGTCGTTCCCGCCCTCAGACCGCCGGCCAGCCGCAACCTGCCGGACCGTCCGCGACGGACGCTTGACACGGCCGTCCCGTGCGATCCGCCCCGCTTGGTGCTGGTCGACCCTGGAGCTGCACCGCCGCCTTGCCTCCGCCCAGCGTTGAGCTTGGCCGCGGTGGCCGCTGCTGCCGCAGCCGCCATCCCGTTGTGCGAGAAGTCAACGCTGCGCACGCCGACCGACTGAGGCAGCTTGAAATCGAAGCTGCCGGACCGCAGCGACGGCGGCAGCAGGCCCGGCAAAGGTCCTTCGACATGACCGATGGAACCGGGCACAGCGTGGCTGGGTCCGAAAGCCGACGAGGACGAGGCCGCCGCGAGGCCGGATGCTGTCCTACGGCCTCCGATACGACGCCGATGGGCGCTGTTCAGATCGGCAGCAGCGCTCGAACGTCCTGTCGTATCGTTGCCATCGCCATCGTTGAGGTGGGAAACGATGCCGCCGGTGCTGCTCTCGCCGCGCGTGCGCTTCGTACCTGCCGAGCCGCCGCCGCCGCCAAGGTTGGAAGGGGTGGGTGGATTCGTGGAAGGAGCGCTCAACACCGTTGCAGAAGAGCTTGCTTCGGCTGACCGACCACCTGGAAACGTGTTTCCGCTCGAGGCAGGGCGTACCGACGTCCGTGCGCTGGCGGCAGGGGCAGCTTCGCTATCGGTGGGAGCAGTCGCCGGCGGGATCGGTGTGCCGAACCCCGAACGAGGTGCCGGAGAGTTTGATGAGCTGGCGGGATGGGAGCCGAACCTGACGGAAGAAGCGGGCGGTGATGGAAGCGCTGCCGTGTTGCCCAAGGGCGAAGGGGCGCCGGAGTGCTGCTGGCCATGCCTCTGGCCGGAGATGGGATCGGCGCCCTCGAACCTAGCTGGTCTGCTGCTTTGACGCTGCTGCTGTGTCTGCGTTGCCGCAGGGGACGGTCTCGATGGCATGGAAGCGCCTGCGTCGTCGTCGTCGTCCTGGGTGCTCATGGCCTCGATCCTCCTCTGCAGGTAGCCTGCCAGCCATCGTAGTCGTTGGATGCCCTGTTCAGGCGAGAGGCTGTCGAGCGCCTCGGACTGCTGCTGCTGCTGCTGCTGCTGCTGCTGAGGGCCTTCGGGATCCTCGGCGGCTGCGGGTGGCCTCTGGACGAGCTCGAGGATGTGGCTGAGCGCATGTCGGTAGCCGGCTTCGTAGGAAGATGTGTTGGACGAGAGCGAGGAGCGGTAGAGGGTGGTGAGCTGGAGTGCGGCGGCCTTGAACTGCTTGGTCAGCTCCTGCTCGTGGTCGTCGAGGTGGCGCTGGCGCCGCTTGCGCTCGAGCGAGGCAATGTCGGGCGAGCCGCTGCCGCGCGCAGCATCGGAGCCATCGGGTCTGTTTGAAGAGTAGTCTGCGTCGTCGAGGCTGTTTCGCAGGTTGGAGAGCGAGTCCATGTCAACGAATCGGGACGCGGGAGGATGGAGCGTGGCAGGCCGCAGTCGGGCGAGCGTGATGAGGCGAGTGCGTCGATGGATAGTGCGCAGACGTCGCGAGAAGAGAGGGTACGGATCGCAAAGTCTGCTGACTGAAGAGCGAACTGAAGTGAAGCCCGGCGTAGTACAGACTGGGTTGGACGCCGCGGGAGTTGGGTAACAGCCGTGGTTGAGGATTCGTCTAGCTGTTCGTCAATGGCGCGATGGAGAGGAACGGAGGGTATGCGATGTCGATGGTGCTGAGCTGGCGCCGCTCCACTGTCGATGGGCGGGATAGACGACTACGGCGAGCGGTGAGGATGAGATGACAGGGCGGTGGCGATGGTGGTGGGCGATGAAGGAGATGGAAGTGGGGCGAGGATGGCCCTGTGAGGTGGTGGAGGGAGCTCAAGGCCCGCCACGGCCAGGCCAACAAACAGAAAGCAGCAAGGTTAGGCGCCCACCCTGTGGCCCGGGCCAGCCAGGCTAGGAGGGACCAGGCCCCGCAGCCAACCAACCCAACCGCCGGCGTGCGCTCGCTGGCTCTGGCCCACCGGCCAGCCCCACACGGGCGATGAAAAAAAGTCGACTGGGAAATCGAAGCGAAAACCTGCAGCAGGGGGGTCATGGATCGGGGGGGTCGGGCGTCAGATCGGCCCGCAAACAGCCAGATCAGAAGGTGGGGCGAGGGGCGACCCGCGAGCCACGCATGGACCAACACCGTACCGTACCCAACACGCCCGCTCGCCTCGCCAGTGGTCGGGCCTTCCGCATCCCGACAAAAGGACGCCAGCCACAGCCAGAGTGGAGCCAGATTGACGATAGCGTCACGCCCGCGCGG
The DNA here is from genome assembly GCF_000417875.1 of Pseudozyma flocculosa PF-1. NCBI lineage: Eukaryota > Fungi > Basidiomycota > Ustilaginomycetes > Ustilaginales > Ustilaginaceae > Pseudozyma > Pseudozyma flocculosa. Next base: position 378,684 of record NW_006920874.1, read on the forward strand.
CCTACTACTAGCCTGGCCTGGCCTGCCCATAGATTGATTCGCTTCGCCGTCGCCGTTCTCTTGCCCTCTGCCCTCTGCCCTCTGCACCACCACCACCACCACCAACACCACCCAGCATCGTCGCTGCGTGGCCCCTCTTTACCCTACCGGCGTCACGCTCGTTGACGACTGACCTCCGCCCTCCTTCCCACCACCACATCCTCTTGCTGCGAGTGCACCCTCCTTGACCCTCAACCGCTTTGGCCCACACCGTCCCTCCACCGCTCTGGCCCACACCGTTCCTCCACCGCAGCGACACAGCGACACAGCACCTCACGCACCCCTCTGGCGGGACCGCTGCCAACATGGCCTCCTTCAGGACAGGCCAGGGCGTGTCGGCCCTCTTGGAAAAGATGAAGTCCCAGGACGCCGACTTCCGCTACATGGCCCTCAACGACCTCATGTCCGAGCTCAACAAGGACTCGTTTCTCCAGCTGGACGACGCAACCGAGGCGGCCACCGTCAGCCAGGTCCTCGACCTTATGAAGGACAAGAACGGGGAGGTCAAAAACATGGCCGTAAAGACGTGAGCACCGCTGCCGTTGCAATGTCGCACCCGCCCACCAGGGGCGATCACGTTTGTCCAGCTTGCCGCTGCATACACCACCACTGATCGCATCGTCGTCATTCCTGCGCTCCCCGCGCCGCCGTCCGCAGCCTCGGCACACTGGTCCGCAAGATCCGAGAGAGGCAGATGCAGTCGATCCTCGACAAGCTCGTCGAATACGTCTCCTCCAAGGACGAGGAGCTGCGTGACATTGCCGCCCTCGGACTCAAGACTGTCACCGCCGAGATTCCCGCAAAGTCTAGCTTCGCCAACACCGCCGCCCTCAAGCTCGCCCCCAAGCTCGTGACGCAGATTGGCGATGCTGGCTCTTCGCAGGAGCTCCTCATCGACTCGCTCGACATCCTCGCCGAGGTCCTCTCGCGCTTCTCGTCGACCGTGGCCCAGAACGTCGGACTTCAGAAGTCTGCCCTGGCCGCGCTGACCCAGTCCATGGGCCACAGCCGGCCCGCCGTCCGCAAGCGCTCGCTGACGGCGCTCGGCGCGCTGGGATCCTGCTCCACCTCCGAGGTCTTCACCCGGCTCTCGATGCACACCTCGTCCGAACTCGGCTCAGACGACCTCGACAAGCGCAGGACGGCCGTCCAGCTGATCGGCGTCCTGGCCCGCACCAGCCCCAGCAGGCTCGGACGCCGCCTCCCCGAGTTCATGCCCCAGGTGCTGGCGACGGCCGACGAGGATGACGACGAGCTGCGCGAGGTTTGCATGCAGACGGTCGAGGCCATCCTCCTCCGCTGCCCGGCAGAGGTGACGCCCTTTGTCAACCAGGCGATTCAGGCGAGCCTGCTGCTCATCAAGCACGATCCCAACTACGCCGGCGACGCCGAGGGCGATTCGGACGAGGAGATGTTTGACGCCGACCAGGACGACGACGGCGACGACGACGACGATGATCTGATCGACGAGGACTACTCGGACGACGAAGACCTCTCGTGGAAGGTGCGCAGGGCCTCGGCCAAGGTGCTCAATGCCGCCATCACCAGCCGACCCGAGATGCTGGCGCAGAACACGTCGAGCGTGGCGCCAGTGCTGGTGCAGCGCTTCTCGGAGCGCGAGGAGAGCGTGCGGCTTGAGGTGCTCGACACCTTCCTGGCACTGCTGAGGCACCTGCAGCTGTTCGACGGCCGACCGCAGGCGACCGAGGTGATGATGGGCCAGTCGCCGGGTGCCCTCAAGCGAAAGCGGTCCGATATGGAGACCGACGACAGCGACTCTTCGCCGCGCGGACAGCTGCGCGCACTCGTGCCGGCCATCGCCAAGGCCCTCTCGAGGGAAGCCGTGTCCAAGTCGCTGCCGACGCGCCACAAGGCGTTCACCGTGCTGCGCGAGCTCGTCGGCGTGCTCGACGGCGGACTCGATGCGTACGTCCCGCTGCTGGTCGGCCAGATGGAGAAGGCGCTCCGAGGTGCCGAGTCCACCAGCGGTCCGGGCGCCAACCTCAAGGCCGAGATCCTCGCTTTCCTCCGTGTCCTCTTCCAGACGCATCCGCCCAAGTCGTTCGAGGGCCAGCTGCCGACGGTGGTCCCGGTTCTCGCCGCCGCCATTGAGGACAAGCTGCACCGCAACTGCATCGAGGGCTTCCGCGCCTCGTCGCAGCTGGTGGCCGTGCTGCAGCCGCTGTCCGGCGGCGCGTCGAGGGGCCAGGGCTACGCGCCCCACATCCTGCCGCTGTACAGGGCCACGCTCGCCCGGCTCAACCGGATCGACTCGGACCAGGAGATCAAGGAGCGCGGCGTCGCGTGCCTCGGCACGCTGCTCGCCCACGCCGGCGACAGCCTGGAGCGCGAGCAGCCCGAGAGCTTCGAGTTCCTCGTGTCGCGCCTGCGCAACGAGGTGACGCGCCTGGCCACCGTCAAGGTCGTGGCCCAGATCGTGTCGTCGCCGCACTGCCAGGGCCCCGTCTTTGACTCGTTCGTCCACGAGTGCATCTCCGAAGTGGCGGCGCTGCTGCGCAAGAGCAACCGTCAGCTGAAGCTGGCCACCTTCGACTGCCTCGCGGCGCTGCTGGCCCGATACGGCTCCAAGCTGGGCAAGGAGTCGTCCGACGCCATCCTGGCCGAGATCCAGCCGCTGCTGGTGCAGGACGAGGTCGACATGAACCTCCTGCCCCTCATCTTCCGCGTCGTCGGCCTGCTGCTCAAGGGCGACCCGTCGTCGCGCGCCAGCGTGCAGGAGTCGACGCTGCGCGAGATCTACCACATTGTCCGCTCGCCGCTCGCCCAGGGACCGGCGCTCGAGTCGCTCCTCGACTTCCTCAAGGTCTACGTCGAGGGCGACCCGTCGGCCGCCGACCAGACGATTGCCGACCTGCTCGCCTCTCTCGACAAGGCCAAGCAGTCGACGTCGGGCACGCACGCCTACCTCACCATCGCGCGCTGCATTGGCGCCGTGGCGGCCGTCTCGCCCGACACGTCTGCGGGCGTCATTGAGCGGGCTGCGAGCACGCTCGAGTCGTCCAAGTCCAAGGACTCGGACCTCTACTTTGGCCTGCTGCTGCTGGGCGAGCTGGGCCGCTTCAACGACTTCGCGCCGCGCAAGGACCTCTTCAACCGCGTCCTGAGCTTCTACTCTGCCGAGTCCGAGGAGGTCAAGATTGCGTCCGCCTTTGCTGTGGGCAACATCGCCATCGGCAACCTGTCGGCCTTCCTCCCGGTGATCCAGGAGCTGGTCCTGTCCGAGGACTCGCTGCGCTTCCTCTCGCTGCACGCGCTCAAGGAGCTCATCACGCACGGCTCGCCGAGGCAGCTGATTGTCGTGGCCGACACGGTGTGGGTGCCGCTCTTCGAGGCGTGCCAGACAAACGAGGAGGGGACGCGCAACATTGGCGCCGAGTGCCTGGCGCGCCTGACGCTGACGGATCCGACCAAGTACCTGGCGCAGCTGCAGGAGCGCCTGCGCTCGCCCTCGGCGTCGACGCGCGCGGCCGTCATTGCGGCGGTGCGCTTCACGCTGACCGAGTCGTCGGCGTCGTACGACGAGCTACTGGCGCCGGTGCTGGTCGAGTTCCTGACGCTGCTGCGCGATCCGGAGCTCGACGTGCGCCGGCACGCCATGTTTGCGCTCAACTCGGCGGCGCACAACAAGCCCTACCTGATCCGCGAGCACCTGGGCACGCTGCTGCCGCTGCTCTACGGCGAGACGCACGTGCGCGAGGAGCTGCTGCGCAAGGTGTCCATGGGTCCCTTTACCGTGACGACCGACGACGGCCTCGACCTGCGCAAGAACGCGTATGAGACCATGTACCAGTTGCTCGACACGTGCCTGTCGCGGATCCGGCTGCCCGAGTTCCTGGACCGCGTCATTGCCGGCCTGTCGGACGACGACGGGATCAAGGTGCTGTGCTACCTGACGCTGATCCGGGTATCGGAGCTGGCGCCGCTGCAGCTGTGCCAGCGCCTCGACGACCTGTCGGACCCCGTGTCGGCAACGCTCAAGACCAAGCTCAAGGAAAACTCGACCAAGCAGGAGATTGAAAAGGCGGGCGAGCTGCAGCGCTTCGTCTTCCGCGCCCTCGTCGCGCTGAGCAAAATGGGCGGCGCCGGCGGCAGCGCCAAGTTTGCCGCCCTGATCCGAGAGGCGAGGGCGAGCCCGCAGGCGGCGCTGTTCAAGGAGATGGAGATGGACGCCGGAGGCGGTGGAGGTGGCGCAGTTCTGGGCGCTTTCCGCAACGGAGCGAGCAGCGGTTCCGCTACGCCGCCAGTCTGAGATGGGGCAGGCACGGGCACGGGCACGGGCACGGGGGCAGCACCATGTCGGCCAACGGGTCTTCGCAGCTGGATACCTCGGCAGATGCGACACGAGATAATGACAGTCCGATTCACGATCACAAGCAGTATGTACGACGACGACGACGCTCGGGACTGTGGTGAGCGAGCCGAGCCGGGCCGGGCCGGGATTCAGCCCTCAAAGTCGGACCTGCCGCGCTCGATGGCCTGCTTGACGGCGGTGGCGACGTCGTTGTTGCCCGAGAGGAGGTCGAGCATGAGCGAATCGCCCTGGCCCCTGGGCAGCTCGGCGAGCTCGAGCAGCACGGCGGCGACGTCGTCGCGAGGGATCTGCGGAGTGGGGCCAAGTAGGAGGAGGAGAAGGAGAGGGGAGGGCAGACGGGAGGTTGAGCTCGGTGCAAGGCAAGACAAGAAAAGGGAGCGGGTGACAGACGGAAGCCCACTACTGACCTTGTTGACGAGAGTCTGGTGCTGTGCGAGGGCGACCTTGCCGGTACCCGGGTCGTCGGAGAGTCCACCGGGACGGAGCACGGTCCAGGGGAATCCGGTGCGGCGGGAGAGGTCCTTGTCTGCCTCGTACTTTGCGTCCATATAGGGCCCGATGACGCTCCTCATTCGATTTGAGATGGCGATGTCTTCGTCCGAGTACCAGGCGGGGGGCGGTTTGTTCTTGTCGCGCACGTCGACGGCCGAGACGAGGAGGAAGCGACGGAAGCGCGGGTTGGCGTTGGCGATGCCGGACTGCTGGATGGCGTCAAACGTCTTTACGGCGCCGTGGTGGTCTACGGCCGTCGTCCTGTCCGCGCCGCCTTTGCCGCCGGCACCTGCGGCAAAGAGGATGATGTCCGGCTGGTGGGTTTGGAAGAGGTGGGCGAGGTCGTCGACCGAGGCGCTCTCGAGCGAGGCGACGACGGGCTGTACCGCATCGGCCGTTGTGCCCGCGGGCAGGTCCGAGGCGTGCTCCGGCTGGCGGATCATGCTGATGATCCTGTGACCGCGCGCTGCTGCTTGGCGGGTAAAGGAGAGCGCCACCTTGCCGTCTAGCGTGTGGTCGACAGCCGGGGGAGGAGGATAGGTGGGGCGTGGACGGTGGTCAGTGGGTGCCGTGTGCGGCGAGCAGCAGACGGGTTGGCAGGGTTGAGATGGAACGGGATTGATGCGACTTACGGCCTCCGATGACAAAGATGGAGAGAGACATGGTGTCGGGTTGGTGATGTTGGTGGTGGTGGTCGAAGCACAGGATGCGGGCAAGAGAGGACGACCACCCCAACCAAGCCGCGATGCCTCCACATGGCCGCCCTTGGCTGGCTGGCCTGGCAGCGCAGCCGCTGTGGACGGCGGGGTCGTGCACCGGCCACCACGGCCTGCCCCTGCCCCTGGGCCTGGGCCTGTGTGCATGCCTGTGCCTGTGGGCCCTTGGCTTTGGCTTGCCTGCCTGGCCAAACCTTTGGCTTCCTTCTTGCGCAGGGCGGGCGGGGCAGCATCACCTGCACGCCCAGCGCACAGGCCGGCCTTATTTTCCCTTTCTTCGCCACCACCACCACCACCACCACCTCCATCTCCGACCCCGTTGGATCCGCTCAGCGCACCAATCCCCACGGCGCCATCATGAGCTCATCCTCGGGCACTGCTCCGCCTCACTCATCACAGCCCACCACCAGCGCAACACAGGACAGGAGGACTACGGCCCCATCGCTGTCACCTTCGGCCACGGACAAGGCACGCATTCCATCAACCTCAAGGCCAAGATCCAGCCTCGCTCCCACAGCATCGCACTCATCATCGCCTCGCACTAGAAAGGTCTCCACATCCTCTGCTCACGCAAAATCCGCCAGCTCCCCAGCCTCGCAACCCGCTCCCAATGGCACCCGGCCCACCGCTCCCAGACCCTCGGCCACCGCTGCCCCCGCTGCCATCCCTGCCAACCGCACCCCTACCAAGGCCACCAAGCGCGACGCAGCAGCAGCACCAACACCACCACCACCAGATGCCGAGCGCCAACTCGACCTCGACGCCACCCAGCGCGTCGGCTTCGAGCCCCGTGGCCCGCAGGACCCCGCCTCGGCACAAAAGGACGCCATCGTCTGGCTCGACATCGACAACACCCTCTACAAGCGCAGCACCCGCATCGCACAGCTCATGGGCGAGCGCATCCGCGCCTACTTTACCGGCATGGGCTTCGGCACCGAAGAGGCCCGCATGCTCCACGAGCAGTACTACAAGACCTACGGCCTAGCCATCCGCGGCCTCGTAAAGCACCACGAAATCGACCCGCTCGACTACGACAAAAAGTGCGACGCCAGCCTGCCCCTCGAAGACATCCTCCGCCCCGACCCGGACATCATCCGCCTCCTCTCGGACCTCGACCGGACAAAGGTGCGCGTCTTTGCCCTCACAAACGCCTACAAGCAGCACGCCGACCGCGTCCTCAGGCTCCTCGACCTCGACGACCAGGTCGAGGGCATCGTCTTCTGCGACTACGCCCTCCCCGACTTTTCCTGCAAGCCCGAGCTCGACTACTACCACGCCGCCATGAAGCTCGTCGGCGCCGGCCCCGCCACCCGCTGCTACTTTGTCGACGACAGCGCCCTCAACGTCGTCGCCGCAAAGGAGCTCGGATGGCACTCGTGCGTCTACTTCAAGGAAGACGACGACGACGACCAGGCGGGCAAGGGCGGCAGTGGCGGCAAGGCACGGGAACCGACCGACGAGGACCAAAAGGCGGCCAGGGACTTTGACCTGTCCGTCCTCGCCCCAAAGGCGGCCAACGGCGTGGCGCGGCAGGCCTACTTTGACGAGGACGCCATCCGGTCGCAGTTCCAAAAACTGCCCTCGCACATGCGCATCCGCCTGCTCAGCATCATCCTCGACGCCTGCCTGCCCGGCGACATTGCCACCATGGCGCGCACCCTCGAGCGCCACCTGCGCTCGACGCGCGACGTCGTCAGCGGCCTGCCGGACTCGGTCGCCCTCAAGATCTTTGAGAAGCTGCCCGTCCAGGACCTGCTGCGGTGCCGCCAGGTGTCGAAAAAGTGGCTCTCGCTCGCCGGCACGCCCGACCTATGGCGCAGCCACGCGCTGGCGCTCACCGAGGGCGATCCCGTCAAGGTGCAGCCGCCCGCCGAGCCAGAGGGCTGGGAGCCGCTGGTCAAGGGCCTCTTCTTCCGCGAGCGCAACTGGGCCAAGGGCATCGCGCAGCGCATCGACCTCTTCGAGGGCCACACGGGCTTCGTCACCGCCATGAAGCTAAAGGGGCGCAAGACGCTCGTCACGGGCAGCTACGACGAGACGATCCGGGTGTGGGACCTGTCGACGGGCACGACGAAAAAGGTGCTCAAGGCCAAGGCCATTGCCTGCCTCGACTTCCTGCTCGACGAGTCGATCCTCTGCGCCGGCCTCTACGATACAGGCAGGGTCATGGTGTGGGACATGCGGACCGGCGAGGTGCTCCAGACGCTCTCGGGCCACAACCGCGGCATCCGCAACGTGGCGCTCAACAGCGACTACCTCGTCAGCGTCGGCCAGGACAAGGCCATAGTGGTGTGGGACTGGCGGGCGGGCAACAAGGTCGTCCGCTTCGGCCAGCAGAGCAACGTCTCGCTCGGCGTCTCGCTCGTCGACCACGACAAGCTGGTGGCCGTCACCGTCGACGGCGTCATCCGCTGCTTTAGCATCCGGCGCAAGGAGATGATCGGCCAGTTTCACCTCACCAAGCTCGGCGAGCCGAGCCTGGCGCTGGGCTCGCGCCTCGGCGACCTCGCCAGCGGCTCGGCGATGCTCGAGTGGTTCGCGGCGCACGGCAACACGATGACGGTGGCGTCCAAGAACCTCGTCGTCCACCTCGAGTGGCAGGAGCACGTCGTGCCCGTGTTCGACGAGGAGCCCACGTCGCCCTCGGATGGCGTGCGCAGGAGCGCATCCTCGCGCATGGGCATCAGCTCGCTCACCTCGGCGCCCTCGTCGACGCCGGTCCACGCCCGCACCCGGCGCGACTCGACCCAGAGCAACGCCAGCCACTCGAGCCCGGCCGCCGGCGTGCGGTCGCCGCTGGGCGAGCGGCGCGGGGCGCAGACGCCCATCCGCTCGCGAAAGGACTCGACCGCCAGCAACGCGTCGGCCGCCAGCGCCACCGCGGCCAACGGCTCAGCGCGGAGGTCGGTCAGCGGCGGCGGCGCCAACATTG
>NW_006920874.1:387215-429417 GCF_000417875.1 Pseudozyma flocculosa PF-1
GCCATCGTCCGAGGCGTCTCCATCTAGCCCGGTCGCCTTCCCTTCCTCCGGCAGCAAGCTGGATGGCATTGCGGCGAGGGGTCCGCTGTCGCCTACGCAGGCGACACCGGTCAACGGCGACAGTCGGGCAACGAGGATCGCGCCCAACCTGAGTGTCTCGCCGCGCGTCATTTCGATACTCGAGACGCCCGACATGGCGACGGGCTGCGTCGACCCGTCCAAGCGCCGCATCGTCTGCGCCACGCGCTTCAGCTCGAGGGCGGGGGCGGATCGACGGCTCTACACGAGCAGCCTCGGCTTCGACCTGGGCAAGACGTCGTCGCAGCTCCTCGCCTCGAGCAGTGGCGGTGCTGTCGATGGTGAAATGGCGGAGCCGCAAGGAACGACGGCGGCGGCGGAAGCGGCGACGATGGCGGCGACGATGACCGCGGCACAGGGTCCGAGAGAAGAAGGGGGAGACGAACAAGCGAAGCAGGCGTCGGTGTGGGCCATCTCGGGCGCGTGGGCGGCTCAGGCCTCGGCGCTGCAGGTGCCCACGCGCAATCCGATGGCCATGGTGCTGGACCACGAGAGCATCGTCGTCGGCTGCCAGGACGGCACCGTCTACCGCGTCGGTATGGTCGGATCCGAGTACGGCCTTGCAGATGCCGGAGCGGAGGGCGAGGGTGAGGGCCAGGATGGCGACGGTGGAGAAGAGGGCAAGGTGGGCGATGCTACGATCCGGGATCTGACGCAGCTGCGCGAGGTGTGGAAGGAAGTCTTTTTGCCGCACGACGCGCCGCCCGACCATCCGGGCCGGATCAGGAGGGATCTGGTCAAGAGCATCGGCCTCAAGTAGCTTGGCTGGATCGGGAGCGGGTCGAAGCGGCTCTGCAAGGTTCACTCCCGTCCGCACTCACCTCAGCGCCGTACCGTAGAAGAGGCCAAAGGGAATACAGGTAGACGTCTGTCGAGGAAGGAACCAAAGACGGCCCTGGTTTGCATCGTGTGTCTCTTTCCTTCAGGCTCGAATGGCCGGCGCCGGCATAGCGTTGCGTTGCGAGCCAACGAGCTCGGAGAGGTCGGGCGAGGTGACCGGATCGTCCATCTGTCTGTCTGTCTGCCACGCGTGCCTTCCTAGGTGCCTTCTCGCCTGCCGGTCTGCCTCGTGGACGGCCGCATCGTCCCGCGTCTGCCAGGACCTTGCCAGCCAGGCTTTGGCCTGTGCAAGTCAGCAGCTTGCTCGGGAGGCCTCATCTCCTCTGTGCCCCCGCTTCAAGCCGAACTCGAATACGGGCCTCGACGAGATTGATCGGGTACGGGCTGCGGGGATCCGAGCAGAGATCAGATCGCCTGAGCTCAAGCTTGGCCTTGCGTCGATCCCCGTCACGCGTTGCAGCCGCACCGCGTCGACGACGTACGGAGATCCGCCGAAGTCGATCCCTGCCCCCGTTTCCATCGACCTCGAGATGTGGGGGGCGCTGAAGGATGGCCAATCGACGCCGCCTCATTCGACAACGGAGCCTCTCTGTCTCTTGCTTCTCTCTCACGCCAGAGCGAGCGAGCAGGCGGGCGGCACGGGCAAAGACGGTTCTTCTGATTGCGGAGCTGGCCATGGACACGACGGCAGACGAGGCGAGGCTAGACTAGGCAGGCCTCAGCTGGCGCGTGGATGAGGGGTTCGGCCGTCGTCGGGTTCGATCTACGTATCTGGTCGCTGATCCTCGAAGATCTCCCCAAGCCTGCCTGCCTGCCCAGAGGCTAGACTAGGATTTGCGGGGGAGGCGTCGGCGTGCAAACGTGGGGAAAGCAACAAGGTGCTCGCTCGCCTGCACTTTCGCACTTTCGCTCGCTCGCTCCTCCGGCTTGGCGGACGGGCGGGCGGATGAGGGTCCTTGAGAAGAAAGCTTGCTTTGGCTTGTGACAGGCAGGGCGAGGCCTGGCAGCAGGCAGGCAGGTGGGCTCGAGCGAGGTACCTAGTACGCACGCACGGCGGGTGACTCGACGAAGCGGTGCGGGCGAGCGAGCAGGTTGGCGAGCGATGGTGATCCTGGCGCGGTCGAGAAGAAAGCCTGGCCTGGCCTGGCCTGGCCTGCCAAGCAGGCGATAAGGCGGCTGTGGACCGAACCGGACCGCCTCCGCCTGCCGCCTCGTTGGACGTTGGACTGGCCTGCAGCGCCAGCGCCGGCTTCAGGCAGGGCGCTGCAAGATAAGCCCAGCGTATCCGTCCAATCAGGGCGTTCGAATTTTCACGCCCGCCCGCCCGCCTGTCGCCCCCGCCCCGCCTTGCCCCGCCTTGCCCTACCTAGGCTAGGCCACCAGCAACGACGGCCGAGTTCGCCGTGCGTACGTTGCTACGGCGTCGTACCGCCTGCCAGCTGCTCTAGAGCAAGCCAGCCAGCCAGCCCCGTCTTCGGCTCCCTCCCCGCTTCGTTACCGGCCCTAGCCTGGTGTCTCGAAGACATCCGCCGAGGGTTGGGGGTTGAGCGAGGGAGCGAGGGTTTTGGGCTGGCTGAGACCTCGCCCGAACACACGCACGCCAGACGCCCGCGGCTGCCTTTCCACGAGATCGAGCGACGAGCACCAGACGACGACCCGAGGCGGTGCTCCGCAACCCCCTCTCCTCACAAGCCTGACCTTCGACGGCGACGACGACGTCGATGGCCGGCCCCCATCAGCCTGGCAGCCAGCAGCCAGCAGCCAGCCGGCCACGGTCATGCATGCAGGCCGATGGAGCAGGTAGGCCTGGCCAGGGTTGGGCAGCGCAGCCGTACGTACGGCGTGTAGGGGCGGCGGGCGGCGGGCGGCGACCGACGTCACCTCCAACCTCTGCCCTCTGCCCACGCGCGGCCAATCCCCGGACGGTCGCTCGCTCTCCCGGCATCGAAAGAGAGGAAGGAAAGGGGGCGAGGGCTGGCTGGATGGTAAACCATACGCAGCGCGCCGCTTGGCCCTGCCCTGTGCCTGGCCTCCAACCGGCTGGCCAGGCTGTTTTCACAAAAACGACCAGCGGAAATCGGGGAGGAAGTGGGCGCCGGCCGCGCTAGGCCAGGGCAAGAAGTGGCCGCGAGGCCCAGGCAGGCTGCTGGCGCGCACGGGGGGCCCCGAATTCGAGAGACAATTCGAGTGCGTCAGGGTTCGGCGGTCGGAAGGGGCACGCCAAGACCGACGCAAGCGGGCGATGGATGGCACTCACGGCGAGGTGCCGTCGTGGGGGGGAAGGGGAAAACGGCGGCGGACAACGCAGGGCAGGGGCAGGACAGGAGGGCTGGGCAGGGCAGGCTGCTGGCGAGTCAGACTCACAGGCAGGCTAGGAAGCTAAGGCGGGCGGGCGGGGCACGGGCACGGCGACGACGGCGAGACGGTTGTGCCGGGGTCAGACGGGCTGGCCCGGCCTGGACGGCGGCCTGCCCTGGCCGAGTCGACCGACCATCAGGCAGCCTAGCTCATAAAACTCACCGTCCAGCCCTGGGTCGTCTACGCGCCTCCCCGCTTCCTCTCTCTCCTCACCATCACCACCACCACCATCACCAGCACCACCGCTGCCACTACTGCCAGGCCCGACCTCGACAGCAGTCTCTTCTCTGTAGCCCCTTTGCCACCCCTTCGCAAGCCAACGACATCCGCCTCGACGAACCCCCCTTCTCGCCCAATATGTCCGCCCACCCCTTCACGAAAAACAGCGGTGAGTTTCGCGGTGTTGACGGACGCTACTGTTTCGTGCGGGCGGCGGCGATGTGGTCCTCTGGTTTCCCCGAGCCACGATGTCCGGCGCCCGAGGACGTCGTTCGGTAGCCAGCCTGTGGGCTGAGCTCAGGCTCTGGGAGCCAACGGCGAAAGGAGGCGCCTCGCCAGCCCGGCGGGGACCAGCCTGATCTCTCAGGGAACTCCTCCGACTGACAATGTACCACGCCCCGATTTCATTTCCCCCGCATCCTCTCCCTCCCTCCCGCAAATAGGTCTCCTGGCCCACTACATGGCCCTTGACCAGCGTGGTGAGTTGCGATGCCCCCTTGCCGCTTGCCGCTCGGCCTTGGCGGCGGCCTTGCACTCCTGCCCTTGCGAACAGCGTTTCCTGACCGGTTCTCTCTTTCTTCACCCCTTTCCGCCTCACTTCCACCCGCAGGCGTCGTCCAGGCCGAGTACATCTGGATTGACGGCGATGGCGAGGTCCGCTCCAAGTGCACGACGCTCGACGGCCCCGTCAAGTCGATCAAGGACCTCAAGGAGTGGAACTTTGATGGCTCGTCGACAAATCAGGCGCCTGGCGGCAACTCGGACGTCTACCTCCGCCCCGTCGCATACTACCCGGACCCCTTCCGCCTGGGCGACAACATCCTCGTGCTGGCTGAGTGCTACAACAACGACGGCACGCCCAACAAGGCCAACAGCCGCTACGAGTGCAACAAGATCATGAACCAGGCCGCGTCGCACAAGCCGTGGTTCGGCATGGAGCAGGAGTACTCGCTCTTCGACATGGACGAGCGCCCCTACGGCTGGCCCAAGGGCGGTTTCCCGGGACCCCAGGGCCCCTACTACTGCGGCGTCGGTTCGGGCAAGGTGTTTGCGCGCGACCTGGTCGAGGCCCACTACCGCGCCTGCATGTACGCCGGCATCAAGATTTCGGGCATCAACGCCGAGGTCATGCCGTCGCAGTGGGAGTTCCAGGTGGGCCCGTGCGAGGGCATCGAGATGGGCGACCACCTCACCGTCGCGCGCTACCTCCTCGTCCGCGTCGCCGAGGAGTGGGGCGTCAAGGTCTCGTTCCACCCCAAGGCGGTGCCCGGCGACTGGAACGGCGCCGGCTGCCACACCAACTACTCGACCGAGGACATGAGGAAGGAGGGCGGCATGAAGGCCATCGAGGCGGCCATTGAGAAGCTCGCCCAGCGCCACCTCGAGCACATTGAAGTCTACGGCGCCGACAACGACAAGCGCCTCACTGGCAAGCACGAGACGGGCCACATTGGCGAGTTCAGCTCGGGCGTCGCCAACCGCGGCGCCTCGATCCGCATCCCGCGCCACGTCGCCGCCCAGGGCTTCGGCTACCTCGAGGACCGCCGCCCCGCCTCCAACGTCGACCCGTACCTGGCCACTGGCAAGATCGCCGCCACCACCCTCCTCTGATCGACGGCGCCCTAGCCTCGTGTGGTCGCTTGACCGGGACGCCGCGCTGCGAGGCCCCTCGACGCTTCGAAGTGTTCGGAAGCGATCGCTGTTGCCTGAGCAGCCTGGAGCTTCCCGGCAGCGGCTGGCGGGCTCGGCGGAGTAGCAAGCCTTTGGCGCTCGGGGCTCGCTTGTCTCTCAGGCTCTTTCCCTGTCTCCTTCGCTCTCCTTCTCCGTCTCTCTCTTCCTCACGACTCCCTAGATGATGGCGATGGCCCATGGCGATTGCCACGATTGCCACGATTGCGACGAACCCTCCCCTACTCCGCGCCTGGCGCTCCTCTGCTGATATTCTTCCAGCCAAAGCGTCCCCCGACGTTGAATTGTGATACGGTTTCCCATGACTCGTGACTCGTGTGCCGCTCGTGGGATGTGCGAGAAAGCGAAGATGGCCGAGCGTAGGAGAGCTGCCCAACGGAAGGGGATTGCGTTCGAGCATGGCGAAGGACCTTCGTCGCTAGACTGTGGCCCTGGCCGGCGGTGGGGCCGAGGATGAGGGTGGCGGGAGTCGGGAGTGGAGATGGCCCCGAGCCTGGCGCGTGCTTTTCTGAAGAGGTGGAGCAGGCAGGCCCGACCAGCCAGACGAGGCGAGTGAAGGAGGGCTCAACGCTCGTCTCTCAACCCACCATCACCATCACCATCTTCCTCCTCCTCCTCCTCCTCCTCCTCCTCCTCCTCCTCCTCCTCCTCCTCCTCCTCCTCGCCTTGCCTGCATCTCTCCCCTCGTTGCCCTCCCTACACCGCCACCGCCGCTGCCGTCCGATCCACTTCCGACAGAGCGCCACTCACACGCCTCCCGCCCCTCCCCTGTTCCAGGCGCGATCCACGCCGCAGCGACCGGCCGACACCCGCATATACGAGTCATCCTATGGCGGTCCGATCTCGACTCTGATGAGACCGCTCCCGACCCGGCCGTCAGTGCCGCAGGGCCAAACGCATCCCACCTCCTCGGCCTCTGCATCTGAATTCGCGCAGCAGCACCAGCAGCACCAGCAGCACCAGCAGCAGCAGCAGCAGCAGCAGCAGCAGCAGCAGCAAAATGCAGTGCCTTCGCGTCCGGTCCCGAAACGCCTGAGCCCGGTCTTTGGGCGACCCAGCGCTGCTGCCGGTTCCCTTCCGCCGCGACCCGTCGCCGTTCAGAGCGCAGCACCTGCTTCAGCGGCGAGGGGAAGAGGCGCAGGCCCGCGCATCATACGCCCGCATCTTCCGGCACCAGGCGCATCTGCGGCTCCCCGGCCGCGGCCCTTTGCCAACAGGTCGGCTGTCTTCAACAGGCCTCAGCCGCCCGCCGCAACAAACGAGGCGGAGCAGTACGATACCGCCGCCACCGCCAGCAACGGGACCCTGCTTGCCACTGGACTGCCGCCCAAACCTGTCACGGTCGAGGCTCAAGGCTCAGGATCGGCTCCGGCGATAAGTGCCTTCGGCGGCGGCGGCGGTAGCAGCAGCAGCGCCTTCGGAAGCTCGGCGACGGGTGCTGCACCAGCAGCGAGCATCTCTGCCTTCGGATCGCCCAGCTTCGGGCTCGGCGGCGCTACTACCTCTGCCGCGCCCAGCGCCTTCTCCAGCTCCGCGTCCACACAGAGCACCTCTGGATCCGCTTTTGGCGCCTTCGGCAGCGCCAAACCGGCTTCGGCCTTCACAGCTGCCGAACCTACCTCCTCTTCCTCTCCATTCTCCGATGCTGTCGGCGCTGCGGCTGCTCCTTCGCCCCTGTCCTTGGCCGCAGCCGAATCACCCTTCCTCGCTCCAAGTCCAGCGCCAAGCCCGGCCCCGGCTCCCGTTCCAGCTCCGGCAGCGGCTGCTGGTACGCCGACGTCGCTCTCCAGCTTCCTGCGCAAGGACAAGTCAAATGCTGGCTCGGCTGCCGCCTCGCGCTCCTCTACGCCGCTTCCCAGCGGCGGAGGAGGCGCATTCGACCAGATCGCCACACCTGGTGGTCGAGACGGCAATGTAGGGGAGGACGAGGAGAGGAGGAGGCGCTTCGACGATGCGCCCAAGACGGGCAACCGCTTTCTGGAGATGAAGGGCGGCCGCGAGGCTCTGAGGGCATCCTACATCGCCTCAGGCGTCCTTCCGGACCCCAACAAACCTACCGACCTGGCGCTCGCCATCAAGCTCACCGGCACCTGCCAGGACATGTGCCCGGAGTTTGAGCGCGAGGAGCGCGAGTATCAAAAGGAGCTCGACCGCTTCGAGATGATCCCAGGCACGAACCGAGTCGATCCCAAGCTGGCCGTCAAGATCTACCGTCGGCCTGCCGCCGGACGAGAGCTGCCCTTGCCCGAGGACGTGCGCCCGCCGGCGGTGCTCAAGATGACGCTCAACTACCTGTTCCACCAGCTCCTGCCGGCTTCCCCCGACGATCCGGCCTTCACTGCGGTGCAGCCGTTCCTCTGGAACAGGACTCGGGCCATTCGACAGGACTTCATCGTCCAGAGCGAGAGCGGCCCGATGACGATCGAGTGTCACGAGCGGATCGCGCGATACCACATCCTCTGCCTGCACTGGAAGGGCGGACCGGGTGCCGAGGGCTGGAGCGAGCAGCAGGAGCTCGAGCAGCTCCGAAAGAGTGAGTGCGCCCCCGGCGAGCTGTCCCTTGTTCGATGGTCGCAAGTGTCTGTTTGATCATTCACCCATCCGTGACCTCCGGTGTTTTGCGTCTGCCCTCCAGCTCTTCGGTCGTTGATCGAGTTCTACGACGACCGGCGCCGTTCGGGCCACACCTCGCCGTGCGAGGCCGAATTTCGCGCCTACAACCTCCTGCTGCACCTCCGCGACCCCGAGACGCTGCGCGAGGTCGAGCTGCTGCCTCGCGCCATCTTTACGGCGCCGCAGGTGCAGGCGGCCCTGTCGCTGCGTGCGCTCGCGCAGCGATCCAACAATCTCGAGCGCCGCGGCCAGCCCAGAAACACCGAGGCGACGCTCAACTTTTTCTCGCGCTTCTTCGCCGAGCTTCGCAAGCCGGCCGTCTCTTACCTGATGGCCTGTCTCGCCGAAAATTCCTTCAACTCGGTCCGCATCGGCGCCATCAAGGCCATGGCCAAGGCGTACATGGCCCAGCACCGCGCCCTTCCGCTCGCCTTCCTGGTCAAGTGCCTCGGGCTCGACGACGAGGGGCAGGCCATCGCTCTGGTCCAGCATCTTGGCATCGAGCTCGAGTACGACGACGCGGCGGCCACGGGACACCCGAGCGGCGTCAGGCTGTCCAAGGCGAGCCTGATCAACGAGGACAAGCCCGTGCCAAGCCCCTTCAGCGCCACCATTGTCGAAGCCAAGAGGGGCACGCACTCGTGCCAGGATGTCGTCGACGGCATCGCCAGCGGAGCGGCGCCGCCATTGCCGCTGCCGCCACAGGTCATCACACCGAGGCCGGCTGCAGCAAAGCCAAGCGTTCCGCCACCCACCAAGGTGGTCGCACCGGGAAGCGCGTTTGGCCTGCCTCCAGCAGCAGGCTCGACATCATCTTCGGTGTTTGGAAGCGGTACAGCCTTCGTGTCCGGCGGCACCTCGGCCTTCGAAGGCGCGAGCGGTCCGTCTCTAGCCCAGCCGCAGCCCTCGAGCGCAGCCTCGAAGCTCTCTGCCGCCTCCCCTGCCTTTGTACCCTCGACTTTCGCCAAGCAAGCCACGGACGAAGGCTCGGCTCGTGCCGCCTCCTCCTTTGGTCGGGCCCCGAGCGCCTTTTCGTCCGCGGCGACGACGACTTCTGCTCCTCCAACCTCGGCAGCGGCGGGACCTTCCTTCTCGTTTGGCGCTCCGGCCCAGCATGTTGCTGGCAGTGCCACCCTTCCATCGACGGCGACTCAACGAGCGCAGCAACCGCAAGAGCAGCAGCAGCAGCAAAAGGCACCCGAATCCAGTGCGCCGAAGCTGCCGATATTCGACAAGCCAGCCTCATTCAGCGCATCGCCCAGCCGCAAGAAGCGCGCCGCTGAGCCCCCGTCGAGTGAGGGGCCGGATCAGGTGGAATCTCCGCGTCCGGCGCCGCCGCCTCCATCAAGATCGCTACTGGAGCCCACTCCCGCACTCAAGAGCACGCCTGCATTGCCGCCCTCGCCGCCAAAGCAAACGCAGTCCAAGAAACGACACAAGATTCCAGCTCCGGCCAAGGCTGAGCTGCTCGACCGAGCGTATTCGGCGATGGTCCAGCCCCTGCTCGAGGAAGCCGCAAAGACGGCCGCCACGGCTGCTGTAGAAGCCGAGCGGATTCGCCGCGGTCGCGCCGCAGCTCGCTCCGCTCTCCTCGACACGCTATCGGAGCAGCTCTTCAAACAGCTCGCTGCCGAACGCTGCCAGAAGGTGTCGGAGCGACGATCAAGGCACGCCGCTGCCGTTGAGTATGCGGACAGGAGCTTCAAGCGCTTCGGTCTCGAGAGCTGGAAACAGGCGCTGCAGGAGCGCCGGCACGGCAAGCAGATGAAGGCGCGCCTCGATCTCGTCCGAAACGAGCTCAAGCGCCGCGGCATCGGTGGCGGCGATGCCGACCACCACGGCAGCCGCAGCATCATCCTGGGCGAGCGAAAGGTGACAAAGCGAGCCGAGGCTCGGCCCTTTGCGCGGTCCCGCCGCCTTCGGTCCGAGAACAGGGCCGCATTCGAAGACGACGGTCAGGAGAGCGACGACGACGAGGCGCTGCGGGCGACACTTGACACGGCGCAGCAGAGGCGCCAGGCGCTTTGGGAAAGCGGCGTCTTCCTCGACCAGATCGCGCAGAGGCTCGAGGCCCTCGTGTCGCAGTTCTGCCCAATCCAGCTGGAACGCTTCACCACGCTCTTCTTCGGCGCTAGGAGGGAGGGAAGCGCCGCGTCGCAGTGGCTGCGGTCCAAATTCGGCCTCGCCTCGCCCGAGGACGAGGTCGTCGACGTCGAGCTCCTCGATGGAACCGCCTGCACCCTCGTCGCCGCCGATGCCGACGACTGCGTGGCCACGGATGCCGAAGAAGACGTGGGCCTGGTGATCTTCGAGTGCGACCCTGGCTCGGTCCGTTCCACGGCCGAGGAAGGGGACCAGATCTGGCGAGCGGATCGAGAACGCCTCCAACGGATCGCCTCGTGCAAAGCTGTCCGGCAGAGCACGCTGGCCCCACGCCTGCTCGTCGTCGTCTGGTCGGATGGCATACCGCGTCTTGAAGAGGCTCCTAGTCGCCTCGGCCTCGGTCCCAAGCAGGCGACCGGGTCGAAGGTGTGGGACCGCATCGCGTTCCTCGAGCTTGGCGACGCCACGCACGACAGCACGATGGACATGGCGCAGAGCGTCGCCAAGCTGTTTCCGTCGCTGGCGCTCAACACCTCGTTCCGCCGCACTACGCTCGAGGACATCGCCTCGCCGCTGGCCAGCGTCTGGATCGAGACCGTCTCTCGCATCGCCTCGCTCTTCCCGCGGCTGCCCCGGGACGAAGAGGCCAGGGACGTCTCGGATCGTACAGAGGCGCAGGCGCTCAGGATCCTCGTCGCTCTCCTGAACCACGTCATCAGGACCGTCCTGCACTTGTCCGAGACGATCCTCGAGCCCGAGGAAGAAGGCCGGCTCTTGCTGCCCATACCCACAGCGGCTGAGGTCGGGCTCTTCGCAGCGGCGTTCGGGCTGGTCGAAGAGATGGCCATCCAGGCCGTGGAGGCGCAAAGACAAGAGGACGGCGAGAACAGGGACGAGGCCGAACAGGCGCTGGCCTGCCTTGCCCACATCCAGACTGACCTTCTGGCGATCGAAGCGAGGGGTGAAGGTGAGTCCGTCGTCCTGGCTATCCTGACCGTGCCCGATTTAACGAGGGCCTCGCTTGATTCACACCGAGTCTCTCCTTTCACCTCCTCCCTTTCACACCGGCCACCGGTCGACGGCAGCCCTCTCGCTTGCGCACCTCCTCCATCCGCTCCTGACGCTGACGCTCTCGCGCCTCGAACGGATCTGGCTGCACGCCGAGTCCGAGACGACGATCGGACAATCGATCCAGGCCTCGACGCGCGAGCTGCGCGAGCTCGCCGATCGCGCCGTCGACGAAGTGGCGGGCGACATCCGCCGCGTCTCGAGCAAGCTGCGCGGCGGACGCGGCGGTAAACGCTCGCTCGTCCACGGCCGCGACGAGGGCGAGGGCGAGGAGGATGAGGGCGCAGAGGGTGGGCAGCTGGAACGACTGGACCAAGACGGACGGCGCGATAGACCGATGACGCTGTGAGTTTGCCGGCCCTTTTGCCTGTCCCTTTCGTCTTATTCGGCACGACGCGGGTGCGCGGTGGCGGTCGACTCATCCTCATCGCACTCTCCTTCCACATCGCATTGCCTGGCTCGCTCGACAGAGACGAACTGTCGTCGCCGCCCAAACGCATCCGATCCCACCCTCCATCCACCACCTCCCCGGCAGCGGCGGCCGTACCGGTACCAAGGATGTCGACGACGCTCCGATCCAGTCGACCCGGTCCCACAACGACGACGACGACGACGCCGGCCGCATCCACACGGCCCGACAAGGCGTCGAACCCGCTCGAAGACCTACGCGCCCTCATCGCCAGCACGACGAGGTTCCTCGACTCCAAGTCGGCCTAACCCTCCACCCGACACCACGACCTCCATCAGACGGCAAGCAAGATCGATGATAGACTGACACGTTTTCGAGCTCCCGCACGCTACTCTCGAGCGCCACCGCCACCGTCCGAGTGCCTGAACCAGATGATGATCTCGAATCCCAACTTGGCCTTCTACGCGCCAGTTCTACCTCTGGCGTCTCTACGATCGCTACCACTACTGCTACAACGACCTGCCACTGCCGCTGACGACGACGACGACGACGCGCGCCTCGTCTTCACTCGCGGATGCTCTCAAACTGCTTCTGGGCGGCCTCCATGGCCTCGCGCTCGGCGCGGAGGGCGGCGAGCCTCTCTTCGGCCGCCTTGCGCACCTCTTCGGGCGTCTTTGACCACTCGGTCTCGCGCTTCATGGGCGCCTCGGTCTTTTCGATGGCCTGGCGGTTGATTTCGAGCTTCTTCTCAATCTTGCCCAGCTCCTGGTCGATGTTGACCAGGCCGCGCAGCATGAGGTGGGCGTTGAGCGACGGGCTGATGGAGCTGACGGCGCAGCCGGCCGGGATCGAGCTGGCGTCGGACGTGACCTCGACCGACTGGCAGCCCTTGACGAGCGTCATGACGACGTCCGACTGGCTGCGCAGCACCTCGGTCCGCGCCGCCTCGGACGACTCGAGGTAGACCTGCACCTTGGACAGAAGGCCGTAGTCGGACGCCATGCCGCGCACCGCCCGGACGGCGGCAAAGACGTCGTCAAAGGCCGCCTCGGCGCGCGCGTCGTCGCGCTGCTCGATGGCCTGCGGGTACGCCGCGAGCGAGATCGACTCGGCCGTCTCGTTGGCGCGCTTCGGCAGCCGCTGCCACAGCTCCTCGGTGACAAACGGCATAAAGGGGTGCAGCAGCTTGAGGCCGGCGTCGAGGCACGTGTAGAGCGTGTTCTGCGCCGACACGCGCGCCCGCTCGTCGGCCGAGCTCGGGTCCGTGACGGGCTTGATGGCCTCGATGTAGACGTCGCACAGCTCGTACAGCCAGAAGTTGTAGACGGTCGTCGTGGCCGCCATAAAGTTGCGCTCGGCCAGCTGCTGGTTGACGTCGCGCGCGGCGGCGTTGAGCTTGTGCAGGATCCACTTTTCCACCAGGCTCTCGTGGCCCGTCGGCCGCTCGTCGGCCGCCGGCTGGAAGCCGCCCTCGAGCTTCATGAGCGCAAACTTGGTGGCGTTCCACAGCTTGTTGCAGAACTTGCGGTACCCCTCGACGCGCAGGATGTCGAGGTTGATGTCGCGTCCCGCCGACGTGTAGGCGCACAGGGCGAAGCGGAGCGCGTCGGTGCCGCACTGCGGGATGCCCTTGGGGAAGTCCTTCTTCTGGCCCTGGGCCGCCTTGACAATCTCCTTTTCGTCGAGGTTGCCCTCGCGCAGCTTCTGCTGCAGGCCCTCGAGCGCGATGCCCTCGATGACGTCGATCGGGTCAATGACGTTGCCGAGCGACTTGCTCATCTTGCGGCCGTGGGCGTCGCGCACCATGGCGTGGCAGAAGACCTCGCGGAACGGCACCGAGCCGGTGAGGTAGACGCCGAGCATGGCCATGCGGGCGACCCAGAAAAAGAGAATGTCCCAGCCCGTCTCGAGGAGCGACGAGGGGTAGAAGTGCTTGAGGTCGTCGGTCTTGTCGGGCCAGCCCATGATCGAGAACGGCCACAGGCCAGACGAGAACCACGTGTCGAGCACGTCGTCGTCCTGCTCGACGGTGAACTTGGCGCCGCCGGCCAGCTTCTCGGCGCGCGCCTGGGCCTCTTCGGCGGTGCGTCCGACGACCCACTGGCTGGCGTCGTTGCGGTCCTGCTGCTTGCCCTCGATGTTGACAAAGTAGGCGGGGCAGCGGTGGCCCCACCACAGCTGGCGGCTGATGCACCAGTCCTGGATGTTGTCCATCCACCGGAAGAACTCGCGCTCGCTCTGGGCGGGGACGATGGTCATCTCGCCCGCCTTGACGCGCTCGACGACGGCGGCGGCCAGCGGCTTGCAGTTGACCCACCACTGCGGCTTCATGATGGGCTCGATGACGTCGCCGGACCGGCTGCAGATGGGCACCGTCATCGGGTTGTCCTTGGTCTCGACGTAGAGGCCCCGCTCCTTGAGCGCGTCGACGACGGCGCGGCGGGCGTGGAAGCGCTTCATGCCCTTGAACTGCTCGCCGGCGTTGTCGTTGAGCGTGCCGTCGTCGTTGAGGATGTTGATGAACTCGAGCTTGTGGCGCACGCCGACCTCGTAGTCGTTGGGGTCGTGGGCGGGCGTGATCTTGACGGCGCCGGTGCCGAACTCCATGTCGACGACGATGGCGTCGGCGACGATGGGCACCTTGCGCCCGGGCACGAACGGGTGGACGAGCATCTTGCCGTGGAGGTGCTTGTATCGGTCGTCGTTGGGGTGGACGGCGACGGCCGTATCTCCAAGCATCGTCTCGGGACGGGTGGTGGCGACGACGATGCGCTCGTCGGTGCCCTCGATCTGGTAGGCGAACGAGACAATGACGCCAAACTCGACGCGCTCGTTTGCCGGGTAGCCGGGCACGTTCATGAGGGTGCGGCCGTTGAGCTGCTTCTGGTCGACCTCGAGGTTGGAGAGGGTGGTGTTGAGCTTGACACACCAGTTGACGAGGCGGTTGGCGCGGTAGATGATGCCGTCCTCGTGGAGGCGGCAGAAGGCCTCGGTGACGGCCTTGGAGCGCGGCTTGTCCATGGTGAAGGCCTCGCGGGTGAAGTCGTAGCTGGCGCCGAGGCGGCGCATCTGGTTGGCGATGCGCGCTTGGTACTCGTCCTTCCAGTCAAAGACCTTTTCGAGGAAGGCTTCGCGGCCGTAGTCGTACCTCGTCTTGCCCTCGAGCTTGGCGATGCGCTTCTCGACGACGCTCTGGGTGGCGATGCCGGCGTGATCGTAGCCCGGGTTGAAGAGGACGCGGAAGCCCTTCATGCGGTGCCAGCGGATGAGGGTGTCCTGGATCGAGATGGTGAGGGCGTGGCCGATGTGGAGCGAGCCGGTGACGTTGGGGGGCGGCGCGGGGACGACAAACGTCTTTGCCGGGTCGTAGGGGTCGGACTCGGTGGGCTCTGCGGGGCGGTAGAAGTTCTGCTTTTCCCACCACTGGAACCACGACTGCTCGACGTGCTGCGGGTTGTACCCGTTCTCCATCGGCGCCGAGAGGTCCTTTTTGTCTCCGGGCTGGGTGTTGTTGACCCACTCGGGCTCCTGCTTGACCTCCTTCTTGACCTTTTCCTTTTTGGGCGCGGCGGCGTTATTGGCGGCCTGGTTTGCGCCGCGCTCGGCCTTGAGGGCGTCCTTTGCGGCCTGCTTTGCCGCCTTTTCGGCGAGCTTGGCGGCCTTTTTCTGGGCCGACTTGGTCATCGGCTGGCCGTCGGGGCCAAGGGGAGCGTCCTCGGCGGCGGAGGCATCGGCGGGCGCCTTTTGCTGAGGTGGCTGCTCCTTTGGCGGCTGGGCCTCGGCTGCGGGGGCGGGTGTGGACGACATGGTGCGCAGGCGGTGTGGGATGGCGGGTGAGGCACTGCTCGGGACGAATGCGGATCTGCGAGCAGCCGTGAGGAGGACGTGCGCGGAGGTGCTGGTGATGGTGGTGTTGAGGTGCGAGATGGAGAGGTTGGCGGTCAAGGGTCGTGCAATCGAAGGCAGAAGACGACCGGCCAGCATGCAAGAGGAGAGGAAGGGGCGCCTAGCTGGCGTCACTTTTCAAGGAAGCGCAAGGAGGTGGCGAGTGAGTCGCGGGAGATTCCTTTTCTGCCGTGCCGAGTCGAGTCGAGTCAAAGGATGGTATCGAGTCGGCAAGAGGAGGGCGACCAGCTGAGGGTTGGCTGAGCCTGGCTGGGTGATGTGATGGTGGTGTCGGCAACGAGGGGCGAGCAGGTGGAGTCAGAAGACTGCGAGGCAGCCAGGCCAGCTCCAAGCCACCGCCTGCAGAGAGGCCAGGCCAGGCCCCACTTCTTTTTCCGGCGCAATGCCCGCCCCGGCAGTCTTGTCGGCTCCGAAGAAAAAGTGAGGGGCTCTGGCTGGCCCGCACTCGGTGCCGCCCAGTCCAAGCCTCACCCTCTTTCCGGCTTCGGCTTTGCAGCATGGCTTGGCCAAGCGTACGTGTTGGTCGGGCTCGGGCCGACCCGCCGGGAGCTGCTCTATCTTTGCCTCTGCGTTGCCACATAGCTCTGGACGGCCTCTTTCGACGACGACGACCACCATCATCCCTTACCGCGTTCCTCCTGCCTCTCCCCCTCCTTTCCCCCCTCGGCAGCGCACCGAGACGCCGCGCATCACCCCTTTCGCAATGGTCGTCGACACTGTCCCTGCCGGGGAGCTGCCCCCGGCCTCGGCCCTTGCAATCTGGCTCCACTCGGTCTTTGACACGGTCGCACACAACTTCAACAGGCTGCCCGGAAGCGCAATCTTCCTCCGCTACGTCGCAAGCAGCTACCAAAACGACCCCATCCGCTCCCTCCTCGAGCTCTTCCTCGTCGTCTTCGCCATCCGCACCGTCCTCCAGAGCCGCACACGCGGAGGCGCAAGCGGCAAAAACTTTGTCCAGCTCAGCAACCGCGAAATCGACGAGCTCGTAAACGAGTTCTCGCCCGAACCCCTCTGCCTCCCCCTCACCCCCGCAGAGTCGCGCGAGCTCGCCTCCGTCCCCACCATCATCGGCGGCGCGTCCAGCAAGCCAAAGATCAGCATCGCCGCCCACAACGCCGGAAAGCCCATCACCGTCACCAACCTCGCCAGCTACAACTTTACCAACCTCGCCGGCCACGACGCCGTAAAGGAAAAGGCCATCCAGGCGCTCCGAAAGTACGGCGTCGGCAGCTGCTCGCCTCCCGGCTTCTACGGCACCATCGACGTCCACATGCAGCTCGAGTCCGACATTGCACGCTTCCTCGGCGTCGAAAACTGCATCATCTACAGCCAGGGATTCAGCACCATCTCGTCCGTCATCCCCGCCTTTTCGAAGCGCGGAGACATCATTGTTGCCGACCGCGGCGTCAACTTTGCCATCCAGAAGGGCATCCAGGTGTCGCGCTCCACCGTCTACTGGTACGACCACAACGACATCGACTCGCTCCGCGCCGCCCTCGAGCAGGTCAAGCACGACGAGCGAAGGCGGCGCGGCCCGCTCACCCGGCGCTTCATCGTCACCGAGGGCATCTTTGAGGGCGACGGCGCCATGATCGACCTGCCCGCCATCCAGGAGCTCAAGCGCAAGCACAAGTTCCGCCTCATCCTCGACGAGAGCATCAGCTTCGGAACCGTCGGCGCAACCGGCCGCGGAATCACTGAGCTGCAGGACGTCGCCGCCAAGGACGTCGAGATCATTGTCGGCTCCATGGCCAACACGCTCGGCTCGGCCGGAGGCTTCTGCGCCGGCTCCAACGAGGTCGTCTACCACCAGCGCATCAACGGCACGTCGTTTGTCTTTTCGGCCGCGATGCCGGCGATGCTGGCCATTGCGTCGAGCACTGCCATCTCGTACATGGTCTCGCAACCCTCGATCCTCGCTACCCTCCAGGAGAATGTCCGCACGCTGCGGTCCGTGCTCGACCACGTCGAGTGCCTGCGCATCTCGAGCGACGCCGCCAGCCCTCTGGTGCATGTCCAGATCCGCAGCAAGACGGACAAGCACCCGGACACGCCCATGGAAAAGTGGCAACAGGGCAGAAACAGCCTGGGCGTCGGCAGCGTCAACCTCGACGTCGCCTCGACCGACAAGCGCGGCGCAAAGAGCCCGCTCGACCACGACCTCTCGCCCGCCGAGCAGACGCGGCTGCTCCAGTCGATCGTCGACGACTGCCTCGAGCACGGGCTGCTGCTGACGAGGACCAAGCGGCTGCCCAGCATCAACCCGGCGGTGCTCGAGAGCGGGCCAGAGGCGAGGCCCAACATCCGCATCGCTGTCAGCGCCGCCTTTACCAAGAAGGAGATGGAAAAGGCGGCGGCGACCATCAAGGCGTCGGCGCACCGGATGCTGGGCAAGCGGAGATGACAATGGCGATATTGACGCCTGCCCTTGCTGCTTGGCCTTGCTCGTACGATCCACTGCTGCCGCCTCGAGACTGGTCCCTAGCCAAGCCCAGGGTGCGATCGCAGGACGCTACTTCTACTATTTGTCCTTGTGGTCTCGCGCGGCCCGCCGCCGTGGTGCTGCTGGCTGCTGTCGTTGCTCGATAATAATGGAACCGTCTCGTGAGAATGGGCGAGGAAAGGAGGCGTGAGAGGCGGCCGTGGACATGGACACATCGATCTCTGGCGGTCTCGTATGGGTGACAAGCCAAGAGAGAAGAGTGAGAAGCGTTGGTTGGTTGCTTGCGAGGGTCGTGCGGCTATGGCACCTCGTCGGGCGGGGTTGGCCCAGGCCAAGCCGGGTTCTTGACCGGCAGCGGCGTGGCAGGAGGCCACAGAGGCGCGTCGCCGTTTGCCGTGGGGGCAGCGCCCGGGGCCAGCAGGCCCGGCGGGGTCGACTTCTTCCGAGGGCCGCCTCCCCACACTTCTGCATCCCGACCTCCATCCCTTCTCCACAAACTCACCTCTCATCCCGCACCTCATCCACCTCGGACCGTCGGTCGTTTCTCGTTCCGACCTCATCTCGGAGAGCTTTCCGGTCCCGCTACGTCGCTCTCTCTGCTCTGCCTCTCTCTGCCTCTCTGCTTGACCCGGAACGCATCGCTCGCCCGCCACCTTGCTTCTGCTGCTTGCTGCCATCGTCCGCCGCTGCTCTGCCTGCCGTGCTGCCTGACATGCCCTAGTACCCGTCGACACCTCTGGGTCAAGAGTCCGATCATTCCCGATACAGGGTCGTGGAGCCCAGCAGCACCCTAGTCGCAGCACACCAGCTTCGGCCGATTGCGCCGCTCATCGCCCATCGCCCACGCCCACGCCCACGCCCTGCCCGGTCACTCCTGCCACCGCAGCCGTCTCGCTGGCGGCATCCGCCAGCATGATCCCCAGATCCACGTCTTCCGAGGGTCGGGAGCACGAGTCTGACGCCGTACCCATCGCCGCCAACCACAATCCGCCTCTAGCCAAGCGCCGGCGCACCGTCAAAGAGGAGCAGCGCCGCAGCAGCCGCGCCTGCCTCGAGTGCCGGCTGGCAAAGACGAAATGCCTCGTACAGGAAGATCGAAAGGAGCTCATCTGCGAGAGGTGCGAGCGCTTCAACTTCAGCTGCAAGTTTGTCCGCCACCACCGCGGCCGCAAGCCCGTCAGCAAGCTGGCCAGCCTCGCCTCGTCCTCGTCCCTGGCCGCAGAGCACCTCGATGGTTCCGCCAGCGAGGACTCGAGCGACAACGGGGCAGACGCCACCGAATTGAGGGCGGATCGGAGCGGCACCAAGAGTGAGGCCGCTTCGTCCTCTCAACGAGCCGATCGAGTTCGGTCGGCTTCCCCGCGCACCGCAAGAGCGGGGCAGACCTCCAAAGCTGGAGCTGCCGCAGATGCCCCGTCGCGGCCATCCGCTGCCACGTCATCCGGCCGCCGAAAGGCGAGACACACGCCCGTAGAGCTCGATGTGGCGGCTCGGAGGCGGATCTGGGAGATGCTTGCGTCCAAGATCGCACAGCGCGGCTCCACCTACATGTTCGTCAACAAGGGCGAGCTCGACCATGACCCCAATGCGGCAGGGCCGTCGTCGTCCAAGGGTGCCGGCGACGCGGCCCCCGTCGGTCCCTCTGTGCAGCATCACTCGTCCACCTTCCGACAGCTGCTGCAGCCGCTCGACAAGAGCGGCAGCTCCGCCCCCTACCCGGAGTCAGAAGCACAGGCGGTGCGCTTTCCTCGCTTGCCCGACACCATCTCGCTCATCGGCCCCAAGGACCCTTGCGACTCTGGCATCCTCTCGCTCGCCGCCGCTCGCAGGCTCTATGACTACTTCTTCGCCAACATCAACCCGTGGTGCATGGTGTTTGACCCAACGCTCGTCTCTCACGAGTCGATCCGCACGACGTCGGCGTTCCTATACACCGTCATCCTCTACCTCGCCTCACGCTACATCGAGCTATCCCCGGAGACTGGCGTCAACAGCGGCTGGTACCCGACGTCGTCCGAGTCCGCGCTCGCGCCGGGACGCACGGGCTCCGATGCCGTCACCGCATCCATCTCGGCGCGCCTGGGCTCCCACGCCAGAAGTCTCGCGGTGCAGGCCTTTGCGCTGGGGGATCGCGCCATGGAGACGGCTATTGCCTTCTACCTGGCTTCGGTCTGGAAGGAGGCGGATGACCACTTCTCCGCGCTCTACTGCAGCTACGCCGGCAAGATCATGTCCGATCTGCCATCGAGCCTGCTGTCCGAGCCTGCGGACCTGGGCGGCAACTCGAAGCGTCCCGATCCCGCCAAGCCCTCGCCGCCGTCCGAGATGCGCCAGCGCCTGCGTCGGCACCAGCAGCGCGTCTTTCTTTTCCACTACATCCAGGAGCACGCGCTGCTGCTTCACTTTGCGCCGCGGCCCAACTTTGACCGCGGCCCGGCGTTGCTGCGTAACTTGCTGGCGTGGGCCGACGACGATCTCAACACCGAGGACGACTGCCTCCTATGCGCCGACATCGACCACATGCTGCTCCAGACGCGGTATAAGTCGACCATGGAGCGCGCCCAGATCCAGGACAGAGACTCGGTGCACGGCGGGTCCGAGTGCTTCCTGCTCTTCCGCTCGTTTCTCGACGAGATCGAGGACTGGCACAGCAGGTGGGAGTGGCAAGCAAAGAAGATGGCGAAGAAGTTTCGTCGAGATGCCGCAGCAACCGCAGAGGACAGCAACGGTGCCGCCTCAGCCGCCGCCGCCGCCGCAACAGCAACAGCAACAGCAACAGCAGCTACTGCCATGGACGAGAGCAGGCCCAAGGCCTTCGATGCATCCCTTTCCCTGCCCTCTCGGCAGAGCCTGCTGCAGATATTCAAGAACAGCACCATCATGCAGATATCTTCGATCGCCTTTCGAGCATCTCTGCGCGACCTGAACAAGGTCCAGGCGCGATCCAAGGAGCGGCAACCCGAGCCTCCCTCGGGCAAGCCGGCATCTGGATCGGCTGCCAGCACCGGCGGCGGCGGCGGCGGCGGCGTCACTGCCGTGGCTAGCAGCAGCGGATCGTTGATGGACGACCGCACCGAAGAGATCTACAACACGTGCCTCGAGTCGGCGCTCAACCTCCTCTACCACTCGATCCAGATGCCGACCAACGTGCTGCGGCACGCGCAGGATCTGCTGATGGTGCTGACGCCGCACGCCGCGCTGCTCGCCACGTACCTCATCTCGCTACCGCTGCCCCACGTTAACGGCCTTGGTCCCTCTGCTTCGGGAGGTGCCAGCGACGAGGCTGCGAGCATCGCGAGGCACAAGGGTCGAGCGCGCCTGCAGAGGAGGAAGGAGTACGAGCGGAGATGCCTCGAGCTGCTCCGGGGCACGCGGGACCACTTCAAGGCGGCGTGCGTGCGCGAGGACGATCACGTGGCCCTCTGCTGGCGATACATCGACAGTCTCCTGGTCGTCATCGAAGGTCCCGACACGAGCGGCGCCGCCAGCGAGCCAAAGGGCGAGGCCAACCGGGGCGGCGGTGCGAGCCAGCATCAACACCATCGCGATGCGTCAAAGCGAGATGCAGATGTCAGTCCGCAGGCGCCCCACCGCAATGGTGGCGTCGGCGGCAACAGCGCCCGGCCGTCGAACTGGACGCCGCGCGTGGCCAGTGGCAAGATTGGCGGAGGGTCGGGCCCGCCATCGAACCTAGACGACGTGGCCGCCCAGACGCTGCTCAACCTGCACACCGACGCGCAGAACGGTACGCCCAACGTGTCGCCGCCGCCGCCGCCCAACTTTGCCGGCTCGTTTGGACCGCTGAGCGATGGCCGCTCGCCCTATCCGCCGGCCAACTTCTACGCTGCTGGCACTGGCAGTCCCTTTCCTCCTCCGGCGGCGACACGGGGCTTCGGCGGCGATCGTCCCAACACGTTTTCGCCCGATCCGGCCGCTGCTGCTGGCGTCGTGGACCCCTTTTCGCCGTCGTCTTCGGGCAACGCAGCGCAGCAGGGCCAGACGCCCGTCGACTGGACGTGGCTGCAGTCTTTCCTCGAGCTGCCCGAGTTTTCGTGGATGTAGAGAGACGGCAGGGTTGGGTGACTCTAGCCGGATCGGGCGTGGGTGGCGGCGTCGACTGGCTTCGTTTGTGGCAAGGACGATGATGGCCGAACCGGCGGCTGAGCAATTCACGCCCGGACATCCGACGACCGACGAGGCTGCCACAGGCCCTCCCTCGACGTTCTGACATTCCACAAGGGGGCGGAGGGCCCGACTTTGTATTGGGCTTGCTGAACCCTGGCTGGCGGAATTCAAATGCAACCCCCCCTGCCTCTGAGGCGAGCTTGTTGGCGCGGGCCGGTTTGAGTTCCAGGCGTGGCGGCGGCCCTGCATGCCTTTGGCGGTGGGCGCGCGCAGGCGGAAATCAGTCGGCGGCTGGCTCAAACCGCTTCCACCTTAGCTTGGTCGTGCTGGCCTGCCAACACCACCACCATACCATCGCCGTCACCATCTGCATCGCACTTCCCTGACCTCTTTCTGCGCCGACAGCCTCGCCTGTATCGATCGCTGCCATCTCCACGTCGACAAAGGCAACCTGGCCGTCCCCCTGCGATCCATACCACATCGACCCAGGTGGTCACCAGTCTAGCTCCGCCCCCTGGTCCCGCACACTTTCTCGATTGAGTCTCTTTGACCGACGCAGCGCACTGCAATCACCCCCGCCGCGCTAGCAGCCGTCATCCTGTCGCCTGGTGGTCGTCAGCAGGAGTAGCGGCAGAGCGGCGAGCAACCGCCAGAAAGAGGCAGCACCTGCACAGCTACCGTCAGCCTCGTGACTCTGCGTGTCCCTTGCGCAACCCTCATCGGCGCTCGGAACGGCCAAACCCCTCCCCGCTTCCCGCAGAGCGTGTTCAAAATCCTCGACACAACAGCAGCAAACATGTCGGGCCGACCCAACTCGTTCTACGACTACTCGGCAGCTGGCGGCTCAGCGGCCGACGCCTACAACACTCCGTCCGCCTACGGCGCCGACCAGCCCTACGCCGGCCAGCATCGCCCGCAGCACAGCACAGCCAGCCAGAGAGACCCCGCGCACCTCACATCACCCACCATGGCACCCGCCACCGCTCCTCTGCAGCACGAGCAGGGCACCGGCACCGGCATGTACGAGTCCAGGCCGACCCATTCCAACGGCTACGCCATGGCCAACGACGACGACGACGACGACGATGAGGATGAGGACTGGAACGTCTACGACGATTTCAACATGACCCGTCCGCTGTCGAGCGTACCCAACCGCGACTCGATGAGCGGACTGCAGGCCAACCAGGAGGGCTACTGGGACGCATCGACGCCCGGCACCGCGGGCGGCGACAGCAAGGCGGACCTCCAGACGCCCTACAGCGACTACCCACAGCGCAAGAGCCTGCTCAATTCGGAGGCGTTCGGCTTCGATGTCCGCAACGCCGACCCGCGGCGGAGCCTGCCGCCCGTCCATGCCGGCATGGGCGGCGGGGCGGCCGACGGCAGCCGCGAGGCCAACCGCGTCTCGATGCTCAGCGGCGCCGGCCCCAAGCACGCCGACTCGACCACGGGCATCGAGCTCATCACCGTTCCGGCGCTGGGCACCGAGTTTTCAAAGGAGGAGATGCGCGACATGACGCGCAAGACCAAGAAGAAGAAGAAGAGGCAGGCCAAGAAGAGGAGGCTCGGCATGTGGGCCAAGGGCGACGACCACCTGTGGGGCTGGCTGAGCCCGCGGGTCGCCGTCTTTATCGCCTTTATCTTCCTCGCCATGTGAGTCTTTGCCGGTCGAGGAGCCCTCCGCTTTCTTTGTTGCCCAGAATTGTTTCCCCAGACACTGACCTCCGCTGTCGCGGGCCGCTCTCCCGGCGTACTTGACGCAGGCTGGGTGTCATGCTGTACTTTGTCATCCCTCGAGTGCCTTGTGAGTCTGGGCCGCCTGGCGATCCGCTGTGAGGCAGCCGAGCTCGAGCTGACCTCTCGAACCACAATATCTCTTTCACTGCGGCTGCCCGGCCACTTTCTCCTCTGCAGCGTTTGCCTTCCTGACGACAAACCCGGTCACGGCGGTACCGGACGGTGCATCCATGAAGGTCCACCACAGCCCGACCAACTTTAGGTGAGGATTCGGCGGCGGTGCAGCGCGGGTGACACACCGAGATGGCGAGAATGCACCCGCTGATGCTGGTCTGCTTTCATCTCCCTCCGAAACGGAACGCGCGACCCCGCAGCATGACGATGGACCTCAACCTGCGAGCCGACAACA
The DNA here is from genome assembly GCF_000417875.1 of Pseudozyma flocculosa PF-1. Classification (NCBI taxonomy): domain Eukaryota; kingdom Fungi; phylum Basidiomycota; class Ustilaginomycetes; order Ustilaginales; family Ustilaginaceae; genus Pseudozyma; species Pseudozyma flocculosa. Next base: position 411,216 of record NW_006920874.1, read on the forward strand.
GCGACGGCTGGATCCCGTCGGTGGCCAAGGACATGCAGGTGACGGTGTACGACGCGACGCAGAACAAAAAGGTGGGCGAGGGCAAGGTGAAGCGGATGTCGTTCCCGGGGCACAAGCGGACGGTGTTCAAGTTCCCGGTCGACTTCAGCTACGTCAGCCTCAACGCGACGGGCGATACGACGTTCCTCAACTTCTACACGGCCTGCGGGCCCAAGCAGCCCAATACGCCGCGGCCCTCGCTCAACCTGCGCGTGGTGCTCAAGTTTGGCATCCAGGGCCTGATCGGGTCCAAGGGCAGCTCGACGACCGTGGGCAACCTCGAGTGCCCCTTTGCGCTGCAGAACTACGAGTAGCGCACGGGCGAGCGAGACCGGCCGGCCGGCTGCTTCGGCTGGCCATGGCGGTCTCATCCTTGCTGCCGATGACGACGACGACGAAGGACGTGTCTTCCATTCGTCCCGCCCCACGCTTCGGTCGCCGCGACGACGACGGCATCTCTATCGCCACTCTTTGCACGCTACCACTACCCTGACTGACTGGACAGTACCTCGCTCCAACAACCGCCCCGCCCGCCTGCCTTGCATTCCGCTCTTGTTCATGGACATTACCACCTTTATCGCGTCCCGCCGTCATCTTCGCTGTTGAATACGATAACATCGCACTCTCGCCCCGCTGCTGGTCTGCCCCCGCCTGGTTGGGCCTGGGGCTGTCGGACCGGAGGACGCTTCGTTGTCGGTCGTTCAGGCAGCCAGCCAGAGAGATGGACCTGTAGGCAGGGCAGTTTGGTCGGGCAGCTTTTGATTTTGCGCTGCTTTTCCAGCCGTCTTTTTTGGCAGAGGCGCAAGCAGGCTAGCGCGCCTTTTTGCGGAGGTTAGGGCGCGCGGGCGTCTTGTGACGTCGGCTGGAGAGGCTTGGCTGCGGGCCCGTGCGTCGACCTGGGACCTGGCGCAGGGCTGGCCTACCGTAGCGTGCAGGCCCAGCCCGCTCCACAACCGCACAGTCACCTGCTCAGCATCCGAGTCGCCGGGTCATCCATCCAACCACCACCACCACCACTACCACTACCGTTGCCAAGCTACCACCCGTCCGATCTCCCACTCGCACGCACAACGCGCTCAGCCTCTACCTCCGCACACGCCCACACACCGCCACGATGCCAGCGGGCGAGCTACGATCGTACGCCATGTCTTCGCCGCGCCACTCGCCGCCCCGCTCCGCCGCGGCACCCAGACCCAAGGGGATCCTCAAGAATGCTAGCGAAAGGACCACCTCCCAGGGCGCCGCTCCGCCCCTCGTTTCCCCCACCTCTGTCAACCCCGACGACGCAAACAACCAGTGAGCATGTCGTGCTGCTGCTGCTGCCCTCGCCCCATGCTGGCCCGTCGGGTACCCCCGATCCAGTAGCATGTTGCTGACTTGCTCTTTCATTCACTCTGACCTCTGGCCTCTCGCTCCCTCTTAAGCCTGCAATGGGACGAGACCAACCTCACCCTCCACGAGCTTCAGCGCGCACAGGAAGAGGCTCGCATGAAGATCGACGAGCCAAAGACGCCCTTTGTCCGCAGCGCCAGCCTCGGTCCTTTTGGAGACGACGACAGTGGGTTGGCCTGGCGGCAGTCAGGATGACAGAGCAAAAATTCACACGCAGACACTGATCAGAGAGCCTCCAATGCCTCCTCGCCTCCGATTCATCCCCCCATCCACAGTGAGCTTTGACCTGGACGCTGCCGGACCATCGACCCCTGGCAGCCGTCGAGGATCGGCCGCTAATCAGCTGGCCGCCAACACGTCGGCCAATGCCGGTCGTCGACCTTCCGCTTCGGACCCTGCATCGGGCAGCGGCGTCGCAGGCACGGGCACCGGACTGGCCGTCGGCTTGGATGCCGCCGACCTCGCTCGCTCCGCGAGTGGCACAAGCCAGAGCCACGCCGGCAGCGAGAACGAAGCCGGCCTCCAGCGCGCTCCGAGCTCGAGGAGCACCAGCCGTTCGCCCAGCTTCTCGCTGCCAAAGACTTCGAGCAGGAGATCGAGCGCGCGCAGCGCCACCGGCGACATCGACCAGAGGACCGGCCTGAGGCAGGAGAACGAGGAGCGAAACATGCAGGTCGACGACGACGACGAAGACGATGGCGCCGTCGAGGAGGAGGATCCCGATCCCGAGAGTGAGTCCGCTCGCGGTCGCGGTCGCGGTGACGGCCTGGAGCCTGCGCCTCGCGATGCTTTGCTGACGGGTTCTCCGTCCTGGCCACCCCCCTTCGCCACCGCAGCCCAAGCCAAGCACGCCGCGTTTGCAGCAAAGAGAAACCAGCACTACGGCAACGAGGCCGAGGCGATGAAGATTGCAGCCGCGCTCGCGGCCCGCGATGACGACGAGGATGAGGACGATGACGACGAAGAGGACGCTGCCCAGAGCGGCCCGCCTCCGGTTCCGCCGCTCCCCAATGGCTCGCGACAGGGCTGATGGGCGGGCGCGGATCGCGGACTAGGCCAGCGATACAGATTGCCGCGGCTGTCGATGAGACTCTCGCGTAGCTGCAACGACATCTGGGCAATGCGACATCTGCCCTTTAGGCTGGAAGCTGGCGCAGTGCCCGTCGCCTCGGCCGTCGCCAGACACAGACGTCGGCATCAATGGGAGTGAAATCAAGTTTGGCGAATTCGAAGAGGAGGGGAGGCGAGGAGCTGGATACGAAGGGGGTGCTGCAACTCTTTTGCAGAGGCAGAGTGAGGACGGGGAAGAAGGGACGACGGATGGGTGGATCAAGAGAGAAGCGAAAGGAGAGGGAGGGATGGCCCAGCGACGAGGTTGATGAATAGAAAGCTGAGGGGGAAGAGGCCAAGTGGATGGGTCCCTCCCTGGCTGACGGAGTAGCGCCGTCGATAGGCCGGGGGAGGAGGCTGACGACCTTGCGCCAGGGCCGCTCAGGCGCTGCGCCTCTGCTGCTGCTTGACGTTCCTCGTCTTCTGACCGAGGAGAGCGCCGAGGAGGCCCGTCTTTCCTCCGGACTGGATCTTGCTACCGGGGAACTTGTCGGCGCCAGAGTAGTCGACCTTGACCCTGTCGCAGTTGGGGAAGGTGTCGGCGAGCTTCTTGAGGGGACCTCCGATGAAGTGGTCGACGAGGTCGAGGACGCCCGTGAGGTCCTTGTAGAGGAATCGGAGCTGGGTGGGGATGAGGGACTCGACGGTGGCCTGGTAGAGGAAGCACGACAGCGCCGCGGGGTCGTCGAGGAGCTTGGCCGTGTTGAGCAGTCCGCCGGTGAGGTTGCCGACGTTGAGGCCGGCAAAGCTGTTGACGCTGCCCGTATTGCCGCCGACGGAGAGGAGCTCCGTGTGCTCGGCGCCCGACTTGAGCAGGTTGGTCACCACATCCGCCAGCCCAAACTGCGCCGCCAACGGACGCCGGTACCAGTCCTCTGGGAATCGCTCGTGGCCCGGCGTGTAGATCAGCTCGCCCGACTTGGGATCGCGCTTGATGCTGAAAAAGGGAAAGAGGTTGTGCTCGTCCAGGTAGATGCGGTTGTTGCCCTGCTCGTCGGCGGTGTTGTTGGCCATAAAGTTGACGATGAAATCGTGCGCGGCCGTCGTCACGACCAGACCGCCAAACGGGCTGTAGAAGAAGTTGGGGTTCTTGGCGATGCTGCGGATCGGGGAGCGGGGACGAAAGACGGCGCGGCGAGGCGAGGGATGGACGACGTGGGGGAGTTCAGTCCACACGGCCGGCCCTTTCTGTCTGTCTGCAGGTCTAGGAAGGCAAGCTGGGGGACTGGGACGATGACTGACCTGGTCTGGAACCTCTCCCAGCGGTGCTTGGCGAGCACGTCGCGCGTGTAGACGTCCTTGCCGCGCGTGCGGTCGTCGCCGGCAATGTCGACGACCGACTGGAAGTAGGGCAGGTACACGTTGACATTGTCGTGGTTGGCGCCCGGCTCGTAGTAGTCTCGGCGCGAGACTGAGGCGTCGCCCTCGTAGACCTGGTCGTTGCCGAGCGGAGAAGGAAGGGTTCAGCATCGTCCCTCGAGATGGCGTCGCCCGCAGGCCGTCGTCTGCCGATGCCGTAAGATTGCAGCGTGGGTCGCACACTCACATTGTGCGTATTGATACCGCCGGGCTCTCCCGCAAGCAGGTTGGTCAGCCCACCGAGGCCGGACGAGGTGAAGGGCCCGCCGATGCTCCACTCGGTATCGAGGACGTTGCCGGTGAAGATGGTCGCGTACGCGCTGAGGAAGCCGCCGAGGTCCGGGCTGATTCCGTAGACCTGCTCAACGACCTCGATGGCCGTCTCGAGCTTGACGACGCCGTTGCGCGGAAAGTAGCCGTGGTTGGCGAGCACGTTGAGCCCGGGGCAGGGCCCGCGGATGTCGCCCGGCTGCGGCGCGCGCCACTCGTGCGAGCCGCTGACATCGATGCGCTGCGCGGCCTCGTCAAACTTGAACGCGTTCGGGTTGATGACCGAGTCCGGGTCGCGCTTCGAGAGCTTCGAGGCCGAGTTGGAAGCTGCCGCCTCCATGCGGGCGCGCAGCTGCGGACACAGCTTGATGCCCTCGGAGAGCGAGCGCGCCGACAGAGTCGTGTTGGCCTTGTCCGCCTGCTCCTGGATGTGCGGGAAGGCGAAGGCTGAGGGCAGTACGGAGAGTCCTGCGCTCACCGCCGTGAGGAGGGGAAGGGTGAAGCGCATCGTGGGCCGTGGAATGTGCTGGAACGAGGTTGGGTCGAGGGGTGAGTGGGGTGGAGAAGGGGGAGGAGAGGCGGAGGATGATGCCGACAACGATGAGAAGATCGCCGGCAACTGCTGCCTTGTTATACCCTTGCCTCTCTCGCCCTTCCGGTCGATGCAAACATCCGCGCAGGCTGGAAGGACAACTTGGATCGAAGAACGGCGCGGTCCAGCTTTCCGTCTCCTCGTCCAAGCTGCTCAACGAACAGCTAGGAACAACAACTCGACAGGCACAGCACGCTCCTTTGCTATCGTGAAAGCCGGAGCCAGCCTTGCGCCATCACCCTCGAACCTCCATCGGCGAGGACGTTTTCGTCAGGTGCTCGCGCGACGTTGATCCTCCGTGTTTGTCTCGCATTCGGTATAGCCGCATCCCTCTTCGGGAGGTATACGCGCCATCCATCGTCCCGACACCGACCCGCGACACAAAGCAAAGCAGATACGGTCCTTCGACAGCGAGGATCACGATCGCATGCTCACACGAGCGGATGACACCTTCGTTCGCCACATCCAGGGGTAGGGCATGCAATGCGAGAGGCGAGGATGGGAGGAGTTAGGAATAAGAGCGCGGGCGCTGCCGGGAGGAAGGGAGTGCACGTCGGACGATGCGGGGAGGTGACTAGCGACGTCGGAAGGGATACGGGCCGGAAGCGAGGTGTAGCGACTCGGGAGGTCGCGAGGACACGCCGTGGCCGGGCTGGATCCTGGCAGATGGTGTGCGATAGAGGGACGAGAGTTACAAGGAGAGGAGGCGAGCAGTAGGGAGCTCGGGGACCATGCAAGGCCGGAGCCAGTATCGAGCAGAGAGACGCACGTACCGAAGAGGCATGGACCGGAGCGTCGGGACCCTCCCCCTGCCCTCTTGGCAACCTGCGGAGCACAAGCCGACCGCAACAAACGAACGAAGCTAGAACGATGTCCAGCCGTTCTACCGAGCTCGTACCGTCTACCGGGTCGCCGTCGACGAATGGCGATCCTTCGAATGCAAAGGGCTCCACATCGTTGCAAGAAATGCGCTAAGGACCGGGCAGGCGCACGCGAGGAGGAGCCAGGTAGCGGCCCCACCTAGCGCTGTTTCTCTGTTGATGGCTTTGTCGAGGGTCGAAGTGGTATGGGAGAGCGAGGTTCGCATGCACTCACTCAGCTGCAATGGCCGGGTGGGTGTGCACAGAGGGCTGCCGCTGTGCATATCCGACCTCGGGATCGATGACACGTACGGTCTGCGCGCTACCGTGCTGCGAGGGCATGGGTGGGTACGGTAGCTTATCGCTTCGGCTCGGATAGATCGTAAGGTGTCGAAGGGAGCACGCCATGTCGCTGCCTCGTCACACGGCTGGGATCAGAGGAAGAACGGCGCGCCCCTTCCTTCTGTCGTGGGGATGAGGAGGAAGGGTGTGTTGTTCTCGTCCCCTCGACTTGGCACGGTGTGCACAGATCGGATCGTCGGTGCCTCGCCGTGGAGGGCCGGGTTTCAGTGTTGATCGACGACACAGAATCTTGATCGACAAGGAAGAGGAACCGTACGTGGCGGCGATGATGAATCGAGCAAGCGTCAGTGGTTCTTTCGGCATGTGCATGTGGGAGCGGGCGGAAGCAGGGAGGGGGGCCGAGCTGTCAAGCAGCGCGAGGGCGAGCACGCATTTCGCCGTCTGCGCACGCCATCCGCGTGGCTGGGCGCGACGCCTACCGTACCATCCGGCCTGATTCATCACGCACACTCGCACGCACCCTTGCCTTGCCCTTCCCAGCAACGATAAGAGAGTACACTCTAGTGCATCCATAGAAGCGGTGCGAGCATCCTAGCCGAAAGGTTCAATTGGAAGCGGGCCGATGCACGTACATACGTCCCGCAGAAGACTCCCTCACCCCTTTTTCTAGAGCCTAGGTCGTTCATCCCCCCCACACGCAGTACCTGGCTCCCAGTCCAGTGGAAGCGACCAAACGAAGAGCAAGGCGAGGCAAGGCAAGGCAAGGCGAGGCAAGGCGTGGCGAGGCGAGGCGAGGAAAGGCAAGGCAAGGCGAGGCAAGGCAAATCCCGCTCTGCACTTTCGTCATCTCCAGCCCGCAAAGCAGTCGGCTGGCGCATCCGCGTATGGGTGGTGCCGGCCAATCCGAGTGGTGCGATTGCAGAGTCGCGACTCCTCTATCGTCCAAGCAGCGATGCATCCCTCTTGACCGGCTCGCAGTCCTCAACTCTGCAAATTGACCTCATCCACCGTACACGGCCTATCTACATGAGGCCAAAGAACACCTCGAAGTGCACCTCCTCCCCGGCCACGATCAAGCAAACACGGTGCCAAAGACGCGGTTGACCTTGTTGGCCGTCTGCCAGGCGGCGAGGAGCGCGAGCAGCAGCGCGACCTCGGTGCCGACGAGGGAGACGGCGGCGAGCATGAACCGGGGCGTCCACACCTTGAAGAGCATCAGGTGCCGTCTGAACACGAGCCCGGCGAACGCCGAGCAGCTCGTGGCCAGGAGCGCATGGTAGAGCACCAACCCCAGGCTGGTGCGGAGCAGCGTCAGCGGGAGCGTCATGGGCCCTCCGGCCGCGCCCCGCGGTCGCGGTGCCAGGTTCCAGAGGCACAGCAGCGGCACGCCCATGGCGGGGAGGAGGATGAGCGGCCCGAACGAGTTGGCCACCACGAACAGCGGCGACCACGGGTAGGTGACGGTCTGGAAGCCGATAAAGGCGACGCGCCACTGGATCGACGAGAGCGTGGCCTGGTGGCCCGTGCTGAAGAAGGCGAGCAGGCCCACCAGCGCCAGCGTGCTCGTCTCGAGGAACGACGGCATCGGCTGCGTCGCAGACGCAGAGGCCTGCCCGCCATTGCCATCTCCGACACCGCCGGCAGGTCCCGAGGCCGCTTCGGCCGCCGCGACCAGTGGCGATACCTTCGGTTGCGACGGCTGACCCTTCTTGCTTGTTGAAGGTGCAGCACCGGGAGCGGGCTGGTCGGGTTGGCGGTCGACCTGCGCAAAGATGATCTGGCAGTCGCGCTCGCAGTCGCCCAGCTCGGCATTGGCCACCGTCAGCAGCAGGCAGAGGGAGAGCGCCAGCTGGCCCGCCGGCTGGCTGAGGATGTAAAGCATCGAAAAGACGAGCGAGACGAGCAGCAGATACGAGCTGCCCAGGCTGTTTGCGTACCCGAGGATCGAGACGCGGGTCTTGTTGCCTCCCTCCCCTGTCGACGTCGGCGACGATCCTTGCCCGGACAGCTGCGATCCCGGCTGTGGGGCGGCAGCCGGCGGAGGAGCCTGCTCCTGCCTCAGCTCCAGACAGAGCGGCGCAAAGATCCAGAATGTGATGCCGACGACGCTGAGGGCGATGAGATCCGCCCGGGCGACGAGGCGTGTCGCCCATTCGATGAAAGACCGCAGCTCTGGCGTGACCTGATCCGAGGGCGCCGCCCAGTCGCCCAGCCAGTAGCCGGCGCCCGCCAGCAGCGAGGGCCTCAGCAGCCAGTTGAGGACGAGGGGCGCCACCCCGACGTTGGACTTGCTCGATCCCAGCGCCATCGATAGCAGGCTCGGCATAAAGTACGCTGCGACGTACGAAGCGGCGATGGCGTACGGGCTGTTGAGCGCGGTGCCACCCTCGCCGCCGTTGGCGTAAAAGGTGGGACGGCAGTACGGCGCCTGCTCCTCTCGGCAGACGCGGCTGATGGCAGCGAGGCGGGCGAGCACGATTCCCGCGGCCGCAACCAGCGGCATCCGGATCCGCAGTCGGCCCAGCGGAGCGCCGAAACCCGCCACGAAGCGGGCCGATAGAGCGGCGATCAGGAAGATGAGGACGGCTTTGTCCTCCCAGACCGTGAAGCTGTTGCTGCCGAACAGGACGGCGTGCAGGACTGGGATGGCGATGCCGAGCACCTGCAGAGCCTTGCCAGATGGCAGCGTGCGCGCTTCGAAGCGGAACAGCGATCGCAGTGCCTTGCGCTGCGAGATGATCAGGCTCAGTTGCGACACCGAGGTTGATCCGAACAGGACCAGATCAAGCAGGCTAAGCCGCAGCGACCTCGAAGGCGCGGCGTATTGGGCCCCATAGACGGCGCACCCGACAGCGGCTCCGTAGACGGCAGGCCAAATGGCGCTGGCATGGACAGCCTGCCAATACTCTGCTGCCGTCTTGCTCGGCCGAGCCATCCTCTCAACGGGCGCTGGGTTGGCAGCCGAGGCACCCAGCTCGGTGGCGGTGTCGAGGAGGGTCACGAGTCCGGACTTGCAGCCGGCGTAGAGGACCGAGGCGGACACGAGGCTGAGCGCGAGAACCGCCAGGCCCATGAAGATCCTCGAGAGCTCAAATTGCGCCCATACGCTGCGGGCGCGGACCAGGCTGGCGCGGTTGAAGCGCTGGTAGGCCAGTGCCGCCGCGCGACGCGCTTCCGCCTGAGGGAGCTTCGACCAGGAGCCGGACGCAGCCTGGGCAAGCCTGGCATCCGCCTCCACGGCCTGGTACCACAGGTCCTCGAGCTCGGTCGCAAAGGGGGCCAGATCCGACGACTCGGTCGAGTAGCGGTCGAGGTATGTCTTGATCTGCCACGCATTGATGCGCAGCGCCCGCAGCAGCCTGTCCGGATCAGGGAACAGCTCCGGAACAATCGAGCCGAGGCTGTTGAACGGGATCGGCAGACCAAGAAGGAGGGAGAGCGAAGGGACCAGGTCGATCTGCGGGATCGAGCGGTGACCCTTTGGATCAAAGGGCGGCGAGGGCAGTGGCGAAAAGGGAACAAAGGCGGGCACGAGCTGGTAGGTGGGTCCATCGGCAAGCAAGGTGCTGTGGACGTCGCTTGCAAGGCCAGTCTTACCGAAGCCCGAACGGCTCCAGACCCACAGGCCCGCGCCGACCTCGAGCTCCCCATCGCCGCCGTGGTCCCCGCGCTCGTCCATGCCGTGGTCGCCCATGAGGATGACCAGGGTGCTGTCGTCGACGGCGTCGGTGACGTTGCGAAGGAAGCGCTGCATCTCTTGCATCTTGGTGGCCATCTTGGGGTGCGACGCGCCGAAGCGATGGCCGACATGGTCGACGCCGAGGCCGTGACCGACGAGCAGCCTCCAGCCGTTGTGGAGCCCGGTGCGGTCAGGATGGTTGCGCTGGAGAAAGGGGAGGAGGCTCTGCTCGACGCCGCGGTCGACGGTGTCGAGGTCCTCGACGTTGAACGAGTCGTACGACCAGGTCTTGTCGGCATCGAAGATGGAGGGGAAGACGGTGGACCAGGTGTCGTCTCCGGCAAAGGCGAGGCCGGCGCTATCGTTGCGGGCGCCGTCGCGGATGGCCTTGAGGCGGAAGTGTTCGAGCCAGTTGTCCTCGCCCACCTTGCCCATGCCGCCAAAGTTGGCGCCCGCCTCGATGAACGTGGGAAGGGTGCCCGTGGTGAGGCCCTTGAGGCGCTGCAGGGTGGTGGTGGGTGCGTCTGCGAGGAAGTGCGCCAGGAACGAGGATGGAGGGTTCATGGCGTGGAGTTCCGAGGGGAGGGTGAGCTTGGCATGGTAGTGCGGGTCGGGCTTCCATGTCGGGCTGCCGTCGGGTGGGTGGGCGGCCGAGATGGGCGGGATGGGTGCGATGAAGTCGTATCGGAGAGCGTCGATGATGAGCAGGACGGCCTTGGAGTGCGTCTCTGGCAGGGTGCACTCGCCCTGTCCCGTGTGCGGATCGAGGGAGCGCGACCACTGCGCCAGCGCTGGGCGGTCAAACGAGGACGGCGGGGTAGGGGTGGACCACGACTGGGAAGGCTGCTTGAAGCACGAGTTGCGGCCGTCGAGCTCGACCCTGGTGAGGAGGAACCCCTTTGTAAACAGCCACAGGGCGGCAGCGTGGTAGTAGAGCACCAGGGCCAGGACGGCGAGGATGCCGAGAAACGGGCGGTTGATGGACGGCGGCTTTGGGGGTACGCGGTCGGGATGCCTCCGCGCGTACGACGAGTGCGACGAGTGCGACTCGTGCGAGGCGTGCGAAGAGGCGTCGGAAGAGTGCGAGTCGGATCGATCCCGGTTGCGCCGCGCGGCCAACCGAGGCGGCGGGTTGAGCGCCGACGACGACATCGGGTCGGATCGAATCGAATCGAGTCGAGTCGAGTCGAATCGAATCGAGCCAAGACGAGGTTCGGAGCTGCCTGCCGACTTTGCTGGACGGGTACGAGCCGAAGGAGCGGACGTTGCGGAGGTAGCTGTGCTGTCGGAAATCCCGACGAAGCAAGGCAGTGTGGCAGTAGTGAAGTAGTCGGTGGTGGTGGTGGTGGCGAGGAGGAAGCAGACGAGGGCCCTCGCCAGAAGAACGTCACACCCGCATCCTGTTCCTGTGCCTGCACGGCGTCGTGAAAGCACGGCCCATCGACCTCCACCTCTGCCTTGTGGCCCTGCATCGGCGCCTGGATCGGGCAGGCGGGCAAGCGCTCATCGCCCCCATCGGCCAGACCCGAAGGCAGGGTGACGCTTCTCGCACCTCCAACACCTCGACCCTCGGCCCTGGCCCTGGCCCTTGCCCTCGCCACGTCCAGCCACCTCTCCGCCTCTCGCACCCTCGCCATCACCATTTCCGTCACCCTCTTCGCTCACCACGACGCGCGCCACGATGCGTCCCGCGCACTTTGCCGACCAGGTCATCCAGGCCGAAAAGGCAAACGATGGCCACCAGCTCGCCCAGCTCTTTGCCATCGGTGGGCCCATCTCGCACGCCGTCCTGCTCGAGCTCGGCGACCCGAGGGTGGGTCCACGCCGTCTCGCCCGCACTGACTCCCGTTACCTCGCCGATTGTTCGCTGACCCGGTTGCTATCGCCCTCGCTCCCGCCCTCGCTCCCGCCCCTCTGCCGCAGCCCAACAAGATCCTGCTGAGCCTGCGCAAGTGCGCCGGCTACCTCGCCTCGCCGTGGGAAGAGATATGCCAGAGCCACCTGCTATCCGTCTACTTTCTCTCGCTCTCCAACACCTTCCACGGCGCCTACTCGTCGGACGCCACCGACTCCGAGGGCAAGACGCGCGCCGAGCGCCTCGCCGACTCGTTTGACGCAATGAACACCGCCGTCACGGCGTTTCTGCGCCACTTTTCCACGCTCCAGGCGGGCAGGTGGGCGCTGCCCCTCTTCCGCATCCTTCTCCTCAACCTGCGCTGGCTCGCCATCCAGGCAGACACGGCCGCCAACCCGCCGCCGCCGCCGCCAGCCGCGACTTCGGCCCGCCCGGGCGCGCTCTCGGGCGGCGCTGCCACCTCGTCGGCCGTCGCTGCCGTCAATGCGCAGGAGACGAGGACGTCGTCGACGGCCAACAAGCGCCTCGAAGAGTGCGCGCGCCAGCTCAACAAGGCCTTTACCGCCTGCATCGCCGACCGCAACCCGGACATGGCCGAGAGCCGCAAGTGGGGCACGTACGAGGTGGTCGGCATGGTCTTCAAGACCTACTTCAAGGTGAGTCGCCCGCTCGTTGTCTCATACTGCAGGCAGGCAACGTACCGTGCAGCAGAGGACGCACTGACGAGTGGCGCTCTTTCGTCGTGCTGATGTCCTCTCCCTCCGCGCGCCCGTGTCGCCCGCAGTTGAAGTCCATCTCGCTCTGCAAAAACATCCTCCGCGCCATTTCGGCAGCGGCACTGCCGCCGCTGGAAGAGTTCCCGCGGGCGCACCAGGTCACGTTCCGATACTATGTCGGCGTGCTGGCGTTCCTGGGCGAGGAGTATGCAAAGGTGCGTGACCGTTTGGTCAGTCTGAGTGGTGCCGCCTGGCGTCGTGCTGACTCCCCCTCGTCTCTTGCTCCACCGCTTGCGCCGACAGGCCGATACGGAGCTCACCTTCGCCTTTGCAAACTGCCACTGCCGGGCGACGAGGAATCAAGAGTGGGTTGCACGCGGCACGCGGCACGCGGCACCGTCGTCGGCCGCCGCCGGCGCGCGTTGATCGGCGTTACTGACGTGGCCCTCGCTCCGCTTGTTCTCCCGCGCCTTCTGAAACCCCAGGCTGATACTGAGCTACCTGATCCCGACGCGCCTCGTCCTCGGCGTGATGCCGACACCGGCGCTGCTCGCGCGCTTCCCGCGCCTCTCGGCGCTCTACACGCCCTTGCTCACCTCGTTCGCGAGGGGGGACGTGCAGACGTTCGATGCGCACCTCGCGACGCCCGAGGTCGAGAAGCGGCTCGTGTCGCGCGGCGTCTTCCTCTCGATTGAGCGCGCGCGCGAAGGCTGTCTGCGCTCGCTCTTCCGGCGCGTCTGGATCGCAAAGGACCGCGCGACGCGCATCCCCGTCGACGACTTCTGGCGCGCCCTCGCCTTTGTTGGCGTGCGCGTCGATAAAGAGGAGGCCGAGTGGCTCGTCGCTGGCTTGGTTTACAAGGTGAGTCGCGTGCCCTTCTCCCTCGTTCCTCCGGTCTCCCATCCCTCTGTCGATTGTGCGGCAGGGAGCGTGGGGACCTGTACTCACCGTCTCTCTTGTCTCTCTTGTCACTCTTGTCCCTCTTGTCCCTCTTGTCCCTCTTCTCCCCCTCATCCCCTCGCTCCTCCCTGTCTGCTGACCTCGACACGCGACAAACAGGGCTACATGAAGGGCTACATAGCGCACGAGCGGGGCATCGTGGTTCTCAGCGCAAAAGAGGCTTTTCCCAAGCTGGGCTCCTTTACCGTCGTATCCACCTAGCCAAGCGAAGCGCAACGTCACGCTCCTGCGAATCGAAAGCCTTCAGCCCGGCTGGCTGGCTGGGCAGGTAGAATCATACGAGACGGACGACGCGTGCGCGCGAGAAAGACAGGTCGTTCGTCTGGCCTCCACAGGGCAGGGCAGGGCAGGGCAGGGTAGGGCAGAATGGGCAAAAAGAAAGAGGTATACGGGTAATCCAAGGGGGGTACGTCGTGGTGGTGGTTGTGTTGGCGTGGGTAAGGAAAGGCGATGGTGGGGGCAGCGGACGAGGGTGCGGGTACATGGTCCGGTCCTGTTCAAAGAGCGAGTAAGGTGTAGCGGGATGGGAGCGCAGAAGTAGGCAGAGGCAGGAAGCTGGACCGATCTGATCCGGACTGAGCAGAGCAGAGCAAGATTGGGCCAGGGAGAGGGGCAGGGTCGTGGCGACACTCAAGGAACCGAAGGAGCGTGAAGAGGGGGAAGGGGGGCAAGGACTGTGGTGCCGCGGTGCGAGAGCAGAAGCCAGAGCAAGCAGGTGTACCGCAATGACGAGCGCGAGCAGAAGGGGAAAGGGGGAAGGAAGGGCACGAGGGAAAGCAATCAAAACGAAACCAGAAGAGAGAGGGAGAAGCGGGCAGTCAAGGGAGGGACGCGGGGGAAGGGACGCCACGCCGAGCCTCAGCGGGCGCTGCGTTCCGACATTTCGGGGCCCATTTCGAGCTCCGGGTCGATGCTCTGCAGGATCGTGTCCTGGATGCCCGGGAAGACGGTGCGGTAGGCGTCGACGCCAAAGATCATGTCGAGGTGCTCGTAGTTTCTGCGGCGCGGCGCGACCGGGGTGCGGGGTGTGGGCAGAGGAGCGAGGCGTCAGCATCAAGGACGGATCCTGCAGCGGCAAAAGGCAAACGCGAGGGAGGGCGCCATGCGCCTGGACCACTCACTGGAGCTCGACGACGTGGATCATGTCGAGGTTCTTTTCGTAGCGCTGGATGCGCTGGACGAGGGGTTTGCCCAGCACGAGGTGGTCGATGTCGCCGTAAAAGATCGAGTGCGGCGGGAAGCGGCGTCCGAACCAGGGCTCGGTGATGCGCGGGTCAAAGATGCAGCCGCGGTGGCTGAAGCCGCTCATGTACCAGTACAGCAGCTCGCTCGACGTCGGGATGGGCACGCTGCGGAAGATCTTGGGCTTCTGGCGCGCCAGCCAGTTGTGGTCGTGGAAGCCAAACAGGAAGGCAAAGATGACGAAGGCAATGTGGCCGAACCACCACGTCGGCAGGAACTCTTGCGCGATGCCAATCACGGGCATAAACTCGCGCACGCCAAACACGAGGCCCCACCAGCGGCGCGAGCGGAACTGGCGCAGCAGCGAAAAGGGGAACTTGCGCAGCACCGAGCCGGCGTAGACCGACGGTCCGAGGGCGATGAAGCAGCTGAGCTTGTCGCCAATCTCGGGGCAGATGCCCGGCGAGAGGGCGAGGTACATGGAGCCGCTGCCCTGCGAGTGGCCGACGTAGGCCAGCTGCGGGCGCCCGGTGGCGGCGGTGACGTAGTCGACCAGGTCCTTGAGGTCGTAGGCGAGCTCCTTGAGGCCCCAGGCCCAGAAGCGCGGGTCGCTGCGCGTGTACTCGGTGTGGCCGGCCTTGAAGTTGGAGCGGATGTTGGTCACCCACACGTCGAACCCTTGGTCGACGAGCCAAAAGGCCATGGAGCGCTCCTCGTTCATGACAAAGTGCGACGAGTTGCAGAGAATGCCGTGCTGCAGCACCACGGGGTGGCCCGGCGGGCCCGGGCGGCGCGGGTCCGAGATGCGGTGCGCCTTGAGGATCCAGCCGCCCTCGGTGATGATGTCGTGCTCGTCGCAGTTGTAGCCCCAGAACTCGGCGTAGTAGGCGGGCCTGCCGCTGCCGCGCTCGCCCGTGATCCTGCGCTCGTACTCGCGGTCGGTCTTTGCGCGGGGCGGGCTCTTTTTGAACGGGTTGAGGTAGGCAAAGTAGGCGGCGACGAGGACGATGCCCATGGCCGAGGTCGAAATGCCAAACGAGACGAGCTGGCGGAAGTTGAGGCGGATGCGGTTAAAGAGGCCGTAGTTGCCATAGTCTGCGACGACGTGGTCGAAAAAGGGCATCTGGAGGGGCGCCTCGTCGCGGTAGTCGGGGAAGGTGGGGTCGAAGAAGGCCGGCTCGTCGTCGTCGCGGTCGGGGGCGTTGGGTTGAGTGCCGACGCGCTCGACCTGGGCGGGGCGGTGGCGGCGGCGGCGGCCGGAGCGGGGCTGGGTGGCCTCGGTGTCGGCAAAGGGGCCCTCTACGCCGCGGTCGTCTGCGAGGGGCTGGGTTGACTCCGATACCTGGTCCTCGACGGGGGCGTCGCGAACGGTGGTGCTCTGGCGGGGCGGGCGGGAGGTATCGTCGCTGAAGGGGTCGTCGGTGTTGGACTCTGGAACGGCGCTGGCGCTGTCCGAGGCGGTGCCGGTGCCTCGCCGGCGGCGGCTGTAGTCGACGTAGTTGCCGGCCATGGTGGTAACGGCGGGGGGGCTAAAGCGGTGGACGCTGGAGTGGTGGCAGTGGTGGTGGTGGTGACGAAGGCGAAGGCAGGGTATGAAACGGCGCGGTTAGGGAGATGCGGTCGAGGCCGGCAGGTCGGTCGGGTTGGCTGGCTGGCTGGCTGGCTCGCTTTGGCCTGCTGTCAGCCTTGCTGGAGCGGCGCTGGGTGCTAAGGCTGCCAGATGGTGAGGCTGAGGGAGCTACACAGGTAGCTAGCGTGCGTGAAGGGCGTGCACGCTGCGCGGTCGGCGCCAGAAGGGGGACCGTGAGCCAGAGATGAGGAGCGCGCGCGGCGGAGGGGAGATGAATAGGGAACGGAAGAGAAGGGAGGGTGGAGCGTGAGGGCAAGTCAGAGAGAGAGAGAAGAGAGAGCCGGGATGGGTTGGGCAAAGGTGCGAGCGAGGGTCAAAGGCCAAGCAGGCCTAGGCAAAGCAGGCCGGGGCAGCTCAACGAGGCAGGCAGGCAGGCAGGCCCAGCTGATGGAGAGCGAGTCGAGCATCGAAGGGGTGACAGCCGCCGCCGTCATGTTGGCAGAGGCATCCGCAGGGCCATCTGGCATCTCCGCATCTCCGCTCGCCTCGCCCGCCCGCCCATCACTAGGCGGATGGCAAAAGCGGATGGCGCGCAATTGGCGGATGGCGGATGGCGGATGGCAAAGGCCATCGCAGGCTAAGGGTCATGCGCCCAAGGCAAGCCAGCCAGCCAGAGAAGAGGGCTGGTTGGTTGGTGGAGCCGCACCTCGTCGATCCCTCTGCCCTGGCCCTGGCCCGCCTGCTGGGCTTTCCCCGCGCTCGCCCTGGTGTGCCCGTCCCTAACCTAGCCTCTTCTTTCCTTGCCCCGCCTTGCCCTGCCCTGCCTGCTGGCCTGCTCGCCCTTGCTCTTTCCGCCTCTGCTCTCTTTCTTGAGCCAAGAGAGGCAAGGGAGGCAGGCAGGCTGGCAGGCAGGCAGGCTGGGTCGGCTAAACACCGCCCTCCTCTCTCTCTCTCTCTCTCTCGTGCTCGCTTAGGCCGCCTCGATAGACGAATTCATCTCGTTTCCAGCCAGCCCAGCCCAGCTCAGCCAGCATCGCTTTGTTCGCATGCAGGCCATCAAGACCGTACCGCGTTTGGATTTCCAGCCCCAGACAAGAGGCAGGCACAGGAGCACAGCTACAGCTACAGCGGAGACCCAAAGCCGTCCGCCCGCCCTCGAAGCGCGTTTGCTTTTTTCCAGCCAGCCGGCTCTCTCTCTGGCTGCCTCTCTGCGTCGTGGCCTCGAGCTGCGTTTGCGGGGGATCCGAAATCCCCAAGGCAACCCGGCACCTGCACCTGCACCAGCAGCACCTCACAACCCGCCGGCCACAGGGTAGACGGACGCTCTTTGCACCGTGAAAACCCCAACGACGCCCGACCCCCGCCAGGGCATCCGCTTCGTCTTTCGCACGACAACACGACACCGAAAAGGCTAGACCACCGACCGACGGCCGCACCGCCTCGCCCTCAGCAGGCCCCAACGCAGCGAGGCTCGCAAGCGACGCTGTACATACATCTGCTTGCAGACAAACGAGGCGCGGATGTCGGACCCTCGCGCCGCCGTGCATCGCCGTCGTCCAACTCGAGAGCGATCCGCTCAGTCCGAGTCCGAGTCCGAGCCGCTCTCGCCATCCGACGAGCTGTCCGAGTGTACCAGATCGTCGTGCATCCCCGTCGCAGCTGCATTGCCTGCACGGGGCGACGAACAACAGGAGTAGGGGGGCGGATATCACAGGCATCGTCAGACACAGCGTCCACGCCAACCTGCTCCAACGCCGGGTTTCGACGGCCGCCATCCCGACACTCACCTGCTGCCGCTTCCGGATTGCCAAACTGCTCCAGCTGCTGCTGCAGCCTCTGGATACGCTCCGCCTCTTCGCCTTCGTCGAGGTTCTTCTTCTTGAGCCCGCCCGTGCCCCGCTTGCGCCCGTCGAGCGGCGCAGAACGACCGTTGGCCTTCTTGGCCGCCGCCGCCGCCGCAGCCGCCGCCTTCTTGCTCGGTCGCACCACGTACTTGTACAGCTTGTACAGCGTCTTGGCAGACAGCTCGTCAATGTCGAGCTCAATCTCCTCCTCGTCGGCCTGGCCCGCCGGCTTGTCCTCGTTGATGATCCGGATCGCCCCGTCCAAACGCTCCTCGGACAGCTCCTGGATCTTGGCCGCCAGCTCCTCCTTCTGCTCGTACGTCACCACGCGCACGTCGTCGTCGCTGCCCGCACCGCGCTTCGACGCGCCCGCCTTCTTCGACGACGCAGAGGCGCCACCGGCGGCCGCCTTCTTCTTCTGCTGCGCCGCCGCCGCCGCCTTGGCCTTCTTGGACGGCACGTAGTCGGCAG
>NW_006920874.1:429437-430300 GCF_000417875.1 Pseudozyma flocculosa PF-1
CGTCCTGCTGTGCGCTCTTGCGCTTGGCGCCGGCCGACGCCGCCGCCTTGGCCTTGGCCTTCTTGGGCGCGGCGGTGCTGCCCGACGATGCGTACGTCTGCTGAAGCGACGAGAGCAGCTGCTTGGTGTTGGCGATGAGCTCGTGGTTCTGGAACTTTGCCCCCTCGAGCGTCGCCAGCGTGCTCTGCAGGCCCGCAATCTGCTCCGTCAGGCGCTCGAGCGCCTCGGCGTCGATGCCGTCGTCGTCGTCGTCGCCCTCGGCGTCCTCGTCCTCATCGGCATCGCTGTCATCGTAGTCGGGCAGCAGCGGCGGCGGCGCCGGCTTCTTCTTCATCTTGTCCTCGTAGATGCCCTTGAGCTCCTTGCCCATGGCGTACACGTCCGAGTCGGGCGGGTTGAAGAGGAAGCAGTTGCCAAACAGCAGCTGCATGTCGGCGTCAAACTCCTCGGCGTCGGCGTACTTGCCCGCCCGGATGTTGCGCTGGATCACCTTGAGCGCCGTCGGCCGCTTGATCAGCTGGTAGTAGGCCGGCGACCAGTCCAGGTTGCGCTCGGGCATCTCGTAAAACACCCAGGCCAGGTGCTGGTAGGTCGGCTTGATCAGGTCGTCAATCACCCGCGTGCAGAACTTGATCTCTTCCAGCGCCACCTTGGCGTAGTGCGCCTCCTCGCGCGCAGAGAGCTTGCCCGCCCGGCTGGCCGCCTTTCGGCTGGCCGCCTTGCGCACCACCGACGACGTCGCGCCCTGCGGCTCGTTGGCCCACGGCAGGTCCTTGGACGGCGGCGGGTGGATCTCGCGCTTCGGCCGGCCGTTGGCGTCCGACGAAGAGCGGCGGATGGTGGGCACCGGGTTCGAGGGCCTT
>NW_006920874.1:430522-432294 GCF_000417875.1 Pseudozyma flocculosa PF-1
CCCGCCGCGACCGGCGCCGACGCGGCAGGCGCATCCTTCATGTACTTGTCGTGAGCGGCCTCGAGCACCCTAGCCGACTCGGTGAAGGGGCTGTCGGGGCCGTTGAAGGTGGCGCAGTTGGAAAACACGAGTCGGACGTCGGCGTCAAACTGGCGCAAGTTGCGGTAGTAGTCGCGCGACGGGTCGAGCTTCCACTCGGCCGCCGCCTTGACCTTTTCGCTGGGCTTGGCGTTGGGCTTGAGCACCATGGCCGTCAGCGCCAGCTTGATGTCAATCGTGCCGAGGTCCATGGGGTTGCGGATCACCTGCGGGTAGTGGGGCACGCCCATGGCCACGGGATCGACGGGCCGGAGGAAGGCGAGGGCCTCCCGCCGGTTCTTGAGCGACTTGATCGTGTTCTGCGCAAACTTGACCTGCTGCGGCGTGATCTCGAGCGGCGCATCCTGCTGGCCACCGGACCCTTGGCCCTCGGAAGCGTCGTCGGTGCGCGCCTTCTTGGCCGGCGGCTCCATGCCAGTCGGTCCGCCGTCTGGGTAGGCGCGGCCGGCGGCCGCCTCATCGACGCCGCCACCGGCGTGCTGCTGCTGCTGCTGCTGCCCATCCTCACGCTTGATGCCGCCGTCTCCATTGGCTGGCCCAGGTGGCTGCGCCGACGTCGCCGCGGGAAGATCCGTGCCGAACGAGGCCGAAGCCGGCGCACTGATGGAGGATCCATTTGACCCTCCGTGGCCGTTGCTCGACGAGGCGTCGGCGCGCGGAACGTCGGAACCGTGAGCCTGGTCGACTGAATTCGTCGGCGGGTAGAGCGAGGCGGATGCGGGAGCCGCATACAGGTCCTGCGCCGGAGGGACGATGCTGCTGCTTGTATGCTCGGACATGGTGGCGGCGTGGATGTGCGGTCGCAAGCTCAAGTGGTGTGAGAGAATTGGCACAAGGCCGGCGTGCCAGCTATCTGGCTACGTGCGAGTCGTGGACGTGATCGAGGAGCAAAAGAGGAGCCACTGACTCGAGCCTGGACGGCGGCGGATACGAGCCGGACGGAAGATGCGAAAGCGACTTGGTGGCAAGCCTGCTGCAGAGATCCGTGAGGGTGCGCCGCCTGTTGTGGTGCGGAGCGTGCGCTGCTGATGGACGGACCGAAGGCGGAGGCAGTCGGGGCGGTGGTAGCTGCCTTGCTGTACGCCGGGGCGGAAGGCGGAAGGCGGCGTTGAGGCAGCCGCGCGGGTTGTTTTCGGCTGCGATCGAGAGACGGCCGTCGTCTGGCTGGCGAGTCACCGACAACTGGTTCGCACAGCGGGAAGATGGAAGGGAGCGCTAGAGGTGGCGACTGACTGGCGAGAAGTCGGGTCGATGGATGGATGGCGTGTCGGCGTCGGTAAACAGGTACCAGGCGCGCCGCAGTCGATGTTGATGAGTAGGAGGAGGATGCGGCGCCGGCGTGCAGGCGTGGAAAAATGGAAAGCGGCAGGTGGAGGAGTGAGGAGTCGGAAGGCAAGGTGCGTCCAGACGGGGTGAGCGCGCGTTTGCCAGGATTTCAGAGAACAGGTCAGCGGAGAGGTTAGCCCTAGGCCGGCAGGCGCGGAGGACGCTGACTGGGTAGGCTAGGGGTGGGGTGAGGGGTCGAGGGGTGGGGTGAGGGGTCGAAGGGCGAGGGCGAGGGCGAGGGCGGCGAGGGAGCGATTTCGAAAAAAGAAAACCAGCCAAGAGCCCGCCGCCCGACCTCGGGCCCGGCCCTTCTTTATATGCTGCCCCCTGGCCCTGGCCCCCCGTCG
>NW_006920874.1:432570-440161 GCF_000417875.1 Pseudozyma flocculosa PF-1
CCGCCGCCCGACCTCGGGGCCCGGCCCTTCTTTTATATGCTGCCCCCTGGCCCTGGCCCCCCCGTCGCCTGAGACTAGGGCCGGGGGACCTGGCTAGCCCGCCCGCAGCAGGCACGCGCTTGCGCGCCTGCTTTTTCCTTTTTTCCAACTTTGGCTCGAGGGCCCGCCCGGCCGCCCGGCCGCCCGCTCGCCCACCCGCCTGAGGCCGGCCAGGCCAACGTCGGCGCGTCAGCCACGCTGGCCGATGACGACGCGACGGCCTGGCCCGCCTGAGCCCGGGCTCGTGGCAAGCCCCCAGGCCAGGCCAGGGCTAGGCTCTGGCTTGGAGGCTCTTTGGGCCGTCGCGCCTGGAACCAACGCTCAGTCGGCCGAAACAAATGGGTCCCTCCGCCGCCGCCGCCTGCCTGGCTGGCTGGCTGGCTGGTTTCGCCCACGACCAACATCGTCCTGGACCAGCCATCGAGCCTTTCGGCGTATGTCTTCTGGCGGAGAGGCGAGCTCAGAGTCCAACGGTTGCGGCGAAGGTGACGGCTACGGCGTGGGCGACCCCAGGGTCGGTTGGACGATGCGAGCCTGGCTAGCGAACCCCCGCGTTCATGCTGGCGCAGCAGGGCAGGGTCCTCGTCGTTGTTTGCTCCTTCGCA
The DNA here is from genome assembly GCF_000417875.1 of Pseudozyma flocculosa PF-1. Classification (NCBI taxonomy): domain Eukaryota; kingdom Fungi; phylum Basidiomycota; class Ustilaginomycetes; order Ustilaginales; family Ustilaginaceae; genus Pseudozyma; species Pseudozyma flocculosa. The sequence goes on from NW_006920874.1 coordinate 433,215, forward strand.
ACGCGGCGCTGCTCACCGTGAGCAGCACCATGGCCGTCACCACCTCGTCCCTCGGCCGTCCCGCCACCGAACGCCGATCGCCCGCCGGCGAGCACATGGATCGGTACAGAGTGACTGCAGAGGGCATGGATCGGTGACCAGTGGCCCTCGAGCTCGGACCGTCCCATCGAGCCGGGCGGCCCGGTCGCCATACATAGGAAGGTGAGCGCGGCACGCGGACCATGGCCGCCGGACTCGAGAGAATAGAGGCCATGCCGAAGCCCCATCAGACGGCGCCGACTGGCTGGCCCTCGATGGAGCGTCAAAGCGGCCGAGATCGGGCAAGACATGCTGCCTTTGGATGCTCGCAAGCCGACGTACCGAAGTCTCTGCCCAGCGATGCCGTGGCCAGACGAGGTTCTGTCCATTCCTGTTTCCGGCTCAGCTCGTGCGGTGAAAGGTCTGGGTGGCGCCGACGCGGTGCTGCCAGTTTGGCGACAGCCTCGGCGCTGGCAGACTGGGCGGTGGACTCTACTTGCATGGCGATGGGCTCGACGATGCGACGACAAAGGGGCGGTGGCGTCGACTCAGCGCCATTTGTCCGATGGTGAGCGAAGAGGTTGCCAGCGACGGTGGCCAGCTGTGCTTTCCGAGAGTATGTCGCGTGCCGCCCACTTGCTCGCCCTGGCCTGTCCTGGCCTGACCTGGCCGTCTCGAGGGCGGATTGCTCGGGCGACGTGTGACATCTATCCGGTCCAGAATCGGACGGCGACGCCGAGAGCATGACATGGCTTCCCAGAGAGAGGGAGGCAGACGTACAGTGGCAGGCGGTTCGACGAGTTGAGCCGGCGTTGCGGAGTCCAAGGCTGACATGCAGGGCGGGCGGCCAAGGCTCCGAGGAGGCGCTCAGCCGGCCTGGATCCGGATCGGGGATGGCCTTTGGCTTTCTGGTGGCGCCGACCGACAGCCAGGTCGAGAGACAGACGGACGAAAGGCACGGGCAAGCGAGCGAGCGACCGTCAAGCATCAAGGAGGGTCGTCAAAGGTCGGTCCGTCGATGCCTCGGTCCGTCGAAGAAGGTCGAGGCGGGGGGAGGGGGGGATGGCATACGACGAGGGGCCCATGTCTTCCTGGCCGTTTGCCTGGCCGCCTGGCTGACCTGCTGCTCCGACGCCCGGCGGCAGGCGGCGAGCCACCACGCAGGCAGGCAGGAAGCTCCGTCGCCCCGTTGGAACCAGGAATAAGCAAGCCGGTTTGGCATTTCGAGGCAATCGGGACATTTTTTCGACTCACCCATCATCGCCGCCTGGCCTACCCTCGGTGGGCGGAGGCCAAACGCAGGCGGGCAAGGCAGGCATACGGGCGGGCAGCCACGCAGGGCCTCTCTGACGAGGCGCGGCAGCCACGGCAAATCTTCACTACCACCACCACCACCACCAACCACCACCACCTCCCCGTCACCATCATCGTCCGCTCCTACCTTCTCACATCACCTTTGCTTCCCGGGTCTCTTCCGCTTGGCTTGATTCGGCCAATCGACAGACCGACAGACCGAAAGACCGAAAGACAGACCGAAAGACAGCGGCAGGAAGGTCGCCAGCGGACTGCTGCCCCTTCACCGACGTTATCTCTGCGGTCATCGTTTGGCATCGCCGTCGCCACCGTCATAATCGCCAACCCTCGGTCAAGCCACGTTTCCCCGCTTCGGAGCAGCATCGTCTCGCCTCGAAAGGATCGACCGGCGCGTTCGTACTTGAGCTTCTTCTCGGCCTCCTCGGCACCAACCCACCTCTACCCCACCCCCATCACTTTGGTCCGCTCTCGTGGATAGAGGGAATGGCAGGTCGACTCTGGTGAAACACTCGTCCTCCTTCGCTTCTTCCGACTCCAACCTACTCCTTCGCCACCGTCGTCCGGCCCTTCACTTTGCTGCACTTTCCGGATGATCCATCCTCATTCGCCGGACTCGCCCACCACGTATCGTTGACCAAACTAGACCTCGGGGTTGCAGGTCCTCTACCTCGCCCCGTGTCGGTCCCTTTGATTGTGATCGCCTTTTCTTCCGCTCTGGTTCTCTGTAGAAGGGTCTTGCAAGAGACTCGATCCGCCTTCGGCCAGGTATGGGACTCGGCTCCGCCGTGCGCGGTGGCCTCGGCCTCCTCAACGCCCGACACCATGACGTCGAAAACCTGCCCGCCAACCAGACACCCTCGACGGCGCTCACTGCGCTGTGGCAACGCCCGCGCGAGATGCCGCTCCCGCTCACCCCCTTCGCCGTCCTCCGCTCGCTGGTCCAGCTGGAAGACATCCAGGCCCTCCTGTGGGCTTGGATGCTCGTCGGGCTCGTCCTTCTCATCGGTGAGTAAGCCACCCGTCGAGGCCCAGGCTTGACACCTCGATCTGCGGATGTCGCTCCCATCAGCATGCTGACCCTGGTTTCAATTCCTCCTTGTCTCGCCCGTGTTGCTTCCAGCCTACTGGTCCAATCCGTCCGACTCCTCTTTCCGTCCGTTCCTGACCGACTTCACCTTCCGCGAGCGGCTCCGCTGTCTCCACGAAGGGTCCAATGCCGAGGCCGACGCCCTGCTGGATGCCAACAACCGCGAGGCACCCAAGGATGGCAAGGCCTCTCCGCCGGATGGCGCTTGTAGGAGCTCTGGTGCGGCCGGCGCCGCTTTCCGCGGCTCGCTCTTCTCCACCTCGCCCTTCGCCACGACCTTCGGCTCCCGGCTCTCGCTCTCGGTTCGGACGCCTCCGTACCTGCGCAAGGACTTTGGGATCTTCTCCATCGTCACTATTTCGCACAGCATGCCGCTCCACTACGTTGGCGCGACCGCCCACGACCTGTCGGCCACGAACAACTCGACGCCCGACGGACGCAGCGCTGCCGCCGGCGCTGCCCCCGTCGAGGCCGCGTCGGACTACACCTCTGTCTTCATCGGCGCTTTTGGGCGGTACTGGACCGCCGTCTACGGCCTGCCGCTGCAGCGACTGTCCTCTGCCTCGTCATTGTCGTCCTCCTCGTCTGTCCCGCGCGCCGGTCAGGCCAAGGGTCACGACCGCGAGGAGCTGGAAGAGAACCGCAACGAGCTCTCCGACTGGGGCGTGCTCGAGCTGCGCTCGGCCGATCACGAACACGCCCTGGCCGATCCGCTGCTGGCCCGGGGGCTGGGAAAGGTGCTGGGACAGCGCCGCGCCTCGAGCGCATCGGACTCGCCGCTGGAACGGCACGCCGATGCCAAGGGGACTCGGAGCAGGAGCTCCTCGCCGCACTCTGCCAACCGCGCTTCCGATACTGCTGCCTCTGCCCCCACCGCTGCCGCTGCGTCTGGGGACTCGCCTCTGCCTTCGGCTTCGCCGCAACCACCGAGTTCGTCCGCTGCTGTCGAACCGGAATCCTCTGATCTGACGGCGATGCTCGCCGCTGTGGCCGATTCTCAGTCGGCCGTGTCGGACCTCGAGGAGCAGCTCAAACAGTTGCGGGCCAACTCGGCCAAGTCGTGCGAGGGCCTACAGGGCGATGTCGACGATTTGCGCGCGCGCAAGCGCGACGACGACAAGGCCCGGATGGAAATCAAGGCCAAGACAAAGTCGCTCGAGGAGAGCAAGAGGCAGGCGGAGCAGGCCCGGAGGGAGGCCGAGCGGCGACTCAAGGCGGCCACGACGGCGCGCACGAGCAAGCAGAACAGCATCGCTGCCAAGAAGGACGAGATCGAGGCGCTGCTCAAAAAGCGGGCAGGCCACCGCGCCAAGCTGCATTCGAGCTCGACGCGAAAGGCCGAGCGAATCGAGGAGCTCCGCTCGCTGACGACCCAAGCCCAGGACCGCCTGCGCGCGCTCAAAGACGAGGTGATCAAGCTTCGCGGCGACGTCCAGTCGGCCGAGGAGACGCTGGCCACGGAAAAGGACAATCTGCAGGCGGTCTACGAGGGACAGCCGCTTCGCGACCGCGAGCACGGCCGGGTGGCCAACGGAGGCCCCGGTATCTTGCCGCTGCAGGACCTAGAGCTCGACCCGTTTGCTCCGCCCGATGCATCTGGCAGGGGCGTTACTCCGTATGACGGCTTCCACGGACCCTACTTTGGCCCTCCCTCCAAGGATCGACCTCAGCAGCAACCGCAGCTGCTGCACCATCACCAGCACCACCATCAGCAACACCAGCACCCTTCAATGTTCCCCTCGGCCTCTCACTACGACCCTTTCGGAAGCGACCTGACCGAGGCCATGGCTGGCGCTCGTGCGTTTGGACACCACGCGCCGCCGACCTTCCATCCCGATCGAGTCGAGGAGGGTGGGCCGATGCCGACCAAACCTTCCGAGGGACTCGGCGCCAGTGTGCTGCGCAACGCGTTCCGCAAGGCGACGGGTGCAGCCCCCTTTGCCCCCAAAGGGTTCGACGGATCCGCCGCTGCCGCCGCCGCCACGACCACAGCAGCCCCTTGCGCGAACGTCGTGCCGGGCGTGGAGCCCCAAGACGGCCTGGGAGGCGTGGCGGGTAGCCTGTCCAACTTTGAGGCGATGAAGCAGGCGTTCCAACCGACGCTGGCATCCGAGGAAGAGGGGCGACGGTCGTGGTCGGCTTTTGACGTGTGGCAGTCGGACATGCGCGATGCGCGCCACCGGCTGGGCTGGCCCAACGGGGTGTTGTACAACAGCAGCGCCGATTCGCTGCCGCAGTTCCACCACCCTTCGTCGTCTTCTTCGATGCTGGTGCCGCTGGACCGCAGCAACAGCGCCGGGCACGCCGAGGCGACCCGGGACGACGGTGCCGTTGCCGGTGCCGGTGCGGGAAACGGCAACGGCCCCGGGGGCGATGCCGAGCAGCTGCGGAACCTGGCCAAGGTGAAGCGCGCGTTCCGGTGGCCCTTCCGCCCGAGCCAGATCCAGGGCGAGGTCATCTAGGCTGCGTCCGGGCCGGCATCGAGTCACCGTCGTCGTCGTCGTCGTCGTCGCCGCCGCTGTCTTGGTCCCGATACTCGGTCGCAGCTGTGCTGTCGGCAGGGCTGCCGCTGCCTCTTGCGGTCGCTCGTGAGGCCGAATAGCTTGTTGGCACGCGCTGGGATCGTCTGATTGCTAGCAGCAGGAAGACTGGCCCGATTGTTGAATGGAACAATGCATCTGTGTGCGCCTGGTGGCGCTGCCTATGTCGCCGATCTAGCGAGTAGCACTAGTCTGATGGCCGCGAGAGGAGATCGTCGTTCGATGCTAGCGTGCCGCTGCCGTAAGGGTTTGCGTGGCCACACGAGGTCGAGGTGTGCATGGCTTTGCTGCGGCGGCAGGCAGTCAAAATCGTGCAAGGCTGGCGGTAGTTGCGGGGGATGCATGGGGATGAGCGGGGCCGGCTGGTGCTGCTGCTGTTGCTCTGAGTCACATTTGGCTGCTGCCGCTGCTGCTGCTGCTGCTGCTGTGTCGGCAGGCCAGAGGCAGGCAGGCAGGGCCGGTTGCGCCATCGCTCCGTGTGCCGAGGCACAAAGCCGCACGTTGGGTCAGGTCGGGCGGCTTGCAGCAGGCACATAGGGTCGCTCGGCCTTCTTCGTTCTTCTCAACGTGGCCCTTGCCTTTGCCCCCTCGCCTTCACCCTTCTCTACGTCGCCCACCACTTGCCATCGCCCAGCCCGGGCTCGCTCGTCGATTGCAGCGGCCAGCATCGTCACCACCACCAGCACCGACACCGCCACTCTCGCACACCACCTCCACCATCACCCACCAGCTTCGACCCCCTCGCACACACGCCGCGGCCATGGCAGCCACCGACCACCTCTTGCCTGCGCCCCGCGAGATCCCCGGCCCGACATCGCCCCACTCGAACCTCCTCGCAGGCATCCAGCGCTACCTCCTCTTCCCCTCATTCACCCTCGAGTCCGGCGTCACCCTCGCAAATGTGCCCGTCGCATTCAAGACCTGGGGCAAGCTAGACCCGGAAACCCGCTCAAACGCCCTCGTCGTCTGCCACGCCCTCACCGGCAGCGCAGACGTCGAAGACTGGTGGGGGCCCCTCCTCGGCCCGGGAAAGCTATTCGACCCCACACGCTTCTTTGTCGTGTGCTGCAACGTCCTCGGTAGCCCCTATGGCAGCGCAAGCTCCTGCACCGCCTCCGGAGGCGAATCCTGGCCCGACGCCAACGACGCCGCCGCCATCGACCAGGTGCGCGCCCAGAAGCAGTCCTGGTCCGGTCACGGCTGGTGGGGGCCCGAGTTCCCCGCCACCACCACCCGCGACGACGTGCGCATCCAGAAGCTCGTCCTCGACTACCTCGGCGTCGAGTCCGTCGCCGCCGTCGTCGGCGGCTCCATGGGCGGCATGGCCGTCCTCGAGTGGCCCCTCTGCTTCCCCACCCGCTTCCCCTACTCGGACCACGAGCACGCACAGCGCCGCCGCTACATCCGCTGCATCGTCCCCATCGCCACGTCGGCCCGCCACTCGGCCTGGTGCATCTCCTGGGCAGAGGCCCAGCGTCAGTCGATCTATTCGGACCCCGCCTTCAACCACGGCTACTACGAGCCCGACCAGCCCCCGCGCAACGGGCTCAGCGCCGCCAGGATGGCCGCCCTGCTCACGTACCGCAGCCGCGACAGCTTCGAGAGCCGCTTTGGCAGGAGGGTCGGCAAGGCCCTCAAGGGCGGCGGAGCCGGTGCGCCGCCACCACCAAAGGCGTCTGGGTCCGCCTCTGGCAGCGTCACGCCCGCCATGGCGTTGCCGGACAGCGACGAGGAGAGAAAGGCCAAGGCCATCGACGCCGAGCGCCGCAGGTCGCTCGCCCAGGAGGCGGCAACGGCACACAACGAGGGCAACAAGAGCCCAAAGGTGCGCGAGTACGGACAGTCGGCCAGCTCGATTTCGCAGTCGGGCTACTTTTCCCCGGCGCCCCTCAGCCCCAACGGCGCGGGCTCCGCAAGAGGCGGCTCGGTCGTCGCCGTCGTCGCCGGCCGAAGACGCCGGCGGTCGCCGCCACGACGGGATCGGCGGG